>NC_081433.1:21067116-21367116 GCF_949786415.1 Peromyscus eremicus
AGTCTATAGATATCTCAACAAATAAAATACATCCCAGAGCTCAGCAAGCAACACAGAAAGGGATGTGATCTGTGCAGCAAAAGTGGGATGTAAGTTCAGTCTGTAGGAATAAGTAGGGGACAGACACAAATCCATCCAGAGGTGCTATTAATCAATATGCAAGTACAGTGATTCTAGGAATGAAACATGCTTCAGGAACACAGATCCAAGCTACATCAGATTTTCCAAGAATTGTATAAGAGCAGTCAGCATCCTACTTCAAAACTCAAGCTGTTGGTCCCATCTACTCTTCTGGGTCCACTGACTCTCCTATGCTAAGTAAGAATGGAATGGAATGGAATAAACAAGTTTTGGAATTTTATCTTTTTCAGATTTAAAATATTCTGATTATAATTAGTATATATAATTTGTCTTGTTTTAGAGAGTTTAGGATATATTCTTTAGTATTACAACTTAAAATCATTTATAAATGGGTATCTTTAAAACTATACTTTAAATTTAGTGAAGATATTTTTCTCAATTTGTAAATAATAATGTAATATGCATAAATTATAAGATTGACCATATTTTAACTTTAATGTATGAGATTTACAAATATTACTTAAGTATATTAGCATTTGTATTGTTGAACAATTTTAAGAACTTAAAAGAAAACAGACTATATCAAATTTATTAGTTCATTTAAAAATACTGAAGCGATTTAATTAACTAGGTTGATTAAAAAGGAAAAAAACTCTTTAAAGTGATTGCTAAAGCTGCTAGGTTTAGTAAAAGAATAATTAGACCTGTAAATTGAATTTAAAGGTTTAAGAAAGAACTGGGTATTTGAATTTTCAACTTTAATAAATTGAATATTAATATTCAAAATGAAAATATCCTTTAAGTAATCTTTTCTAAGGACCAAAGCCACTTTTAAGGACATCAAAAAGCTCTCACAGATAGCATGCAGCTGCCCAGGGTGTATGTCTCCTCATCTATTATGAATAGCCTGGATTAAAGGGCCTCCAAAACCTTTCCAGTTCTTGTCTTCTGAAGGCTTTGCCTCACCTGCTGGGCAGTTTGTTAGTTTATACATCACTGGTCTTGTTTTCAATCTTGTACAGAGGGTAACCCAGTCTAATTTTGATTATCATAGAACAATGGCTATGACCTTAGGCATATTGTTTTCCTAAGAGTGCTTTCCATCCTTCTGGAGAGGCTGACTCCCCAGGACTTAATGGGGATACGGGGATGCTGGGGTCATTAATGAAGCAATGTCAAGATATCTCATGTCTACAAGAGTACTTGAAGAACAGTGGTTTCTTGTTTGCTCCTGTGATGCTAAGTGGGATGCGGGAACGATGTTCAAGGGGTGGGGTGGAAACACCTCTTCTCCAGCTGGACTGATACTGCTATTATTATGTGTTGCCATCCATTAATGGCCTATATATTGGATTTTTTCACCTTTTCTGAGTGGTGAATGGCTTTCCATCAACGGTACACAAGCTGCCCAGCTTCAGCTCCCAGAATCCTCCCAAATGTGACCCCACACCTTCTGCTCATCAGATGATAGCATCAAAGTAGGAGAGTTTCAACACTCACAGTGCAGGGGTGTGGGATCTAAATCCAGACAGGAAACTCAGGAAGAAAAGGCCTTGGGTGTACCCACAGAAACAATGGACATGGGCTTTTCAGAAAGTGCTGGGTTTCAAGTAGCTTTGCTGAATTCCTGGCCTACCTGCCTACCTCCCCCCTCCCCCCATCAAAGGCCATAGTACAAGGGAGCTTACTGAAGACCTCCAGGGTCAACAGCATTCTAGCCTACATCTAGGAGCCTGGACTCTGAGATCCTCCACTTTTTATGCTTCAAACTTCAGGGCCACATAGAACAGTCCATGGAACAATACAATCTTTATTTTCCTAAATGTAAACATGAAATAATAAAAAAGCCAGGGATCCATTTACGAGCTAATAAAACCATCTAGATTGTTCTTCCTGCTTTGTTTTCCAAATAAATAGACAACTGGATGGAAAGAAAAAAGCTGGAAACTATTGGTGACGGGGAGGACCAATGAATGAGCCTGTAAATTTGATGAAGGGCACAGAAAGGGCAAATGCATGGAATGGGGTACAGAAACAGGAAAGCCAGCCAGAAAGGGCGAGAGGCAAGAAAAACTGTCTCCACATGCATGAAAATCCTCCAAGCGGCTTGCAGGTCTTTGGAGAACTCAGCATCACATTCTAAACAAAAGGGGGAAAGACGCAGGCCTAATAAATAAAACATGCCCTCAAAAATCGATGAATAAAAATTAATTGGAGCTGTGGTTAGTAAGGTAGCCACTGCACACCACTGCACTTCCTCAGTTTAAAACCTACCTACCCAGGGGATCGAGAGTAATTTGATGAAGACTTGTATGTTGTGGAGGTTTTGTGGTCCTGGTGTGATTTCAAGTTAACAAGTTCAGGTTTTGCATTTCATCTTACAGACTCTGGACTGCTTCCTGATAGGGAGTTTACTTTAGCCTACATTTCCATGAGGAATCCTGATGTTAAACTCTATTCTGGTATCTCTCAAGCTGTCAAGAAAGTGTCCCTAAGGAGATGATGATCTCTTGTAGGGAAAGCAAGCCTGGGGATCTTTATGACAAAGAGAATCCTTCCCTTTCTAAAGCTCAGCAAGCAACGGAGCCAAGAGCTGGCATCTTGCAGCCCAATTAATCTGATTAATTTTTCTGAGAATAAATAAAAACGAGATAATCAAAGTTGGTAAATGTGGGCTCTGTGCATGTAAGAGTCAGCTTACTTTATTTACTTCTATTGCAAATTTCCGGATTATTTAGGGGTTGGCTCTTTCGTTCTAATGCCCTGGCTGCCGCTCCTGAGTGTTCTACTTGTCCAGTCGTGAGAAGACGTGAATTAACATCATGCAGCCTGGAATCCCATGGCTGAATTGTACTTATGTAAAGGCCACATCGGCTCTAAAAATACATAATGAGCCATGTTCACGCACATGTTTTTCAGTTATAGGAGGGTTGTCCGATGGCAGAAACCCAAGCTAAAAATATATACAAACAGCATGTTAGAAATCAAAACAGGAGGCTCATTAGTACAAAAGAAGGGTCCAGATTTGAAACAAGATATTTCCCCGCTTGACAGGTAGCACAAGCTGCCATCCCCTTGCCCCATAACGAAGCCACGGTTTAAAAACAAAGAAACAAACAAACATGCCCTTCTCCTAATACGATGAATAATGTATTGGGATGGTGACAGGTTGGTAAGAACTGTGTGGGAGATCGTGGGGGCCGTATATCTTGTTAATTCCTCCCTGTCTGATACATGCCACGACCTTCAGCTTTCTGATTTGAACATTTGGCCTCAAATGTCAAAAGCCTTGAGCACTCAGCCCAGCCAATTCAGTTGTGTATGATTGGATTCACCATGTATTCCAGAATTAATGTGCGTTCAGCAGGCAGTTATACTTCAATAACATTTCAACTCGAAAGAAAAATGGGGCCAGAAATTTAAAAATTGAAATGTTATTAGCCTGCTTATCCTTTTTATTGGCAATGCTATCATTTATAGTTGGACGTTTAAGGTTACGTGTTTCTCCTGAAGTAGGGTTTCATGTAGCATAGGCTGGCCTCAAACTTGTCATGTAGCTGGGAGATGAAATCAAACAAAATTAGTTCCTCTACAAATGCTTCCTCTTATCTCATCCTATATCCTGCAAAGAGATAGATAAATCAGTTATTAATACACCAATTAATAACTTTAACCGAAATAATACATCAGCTCAAAACCATCCAATTCACTCCTTCCATGCATGAAAGCCGAGGAAAAAATGAGGAGGGAGGAAAGAGGCACAGAAATTGCGAGGAAAGGGGTTGGGCTTGGATTTGGATAATGGAAAGGCACTATTAGGTGCTAAGACAGAAGTAAGAATTTCTAGTAGAGTAACCGCACAAATGATTTCAAAGTACTTCACAAAAGCTAGAATTAATCATTTGGCCATCAATAGTGATGTTTGACTGACAGATAGGTTTAAACTCATTATATAACTTACACGTGTATTGAAAATCACAAGAAATGCCAGTAATATGTGTAATTTTTAATGTTTTCTGTTAATTAAAATAAATAAAATTTTTTATAAATTTATTTATTTATTTATTTTACACATCAGCCACAGTTTCTCTTCCCTCCTCTCCTCTCAGTCCCTCCCTGACCCTCTCTCTATCTCCCCTACTCCAATCCACTTCTCTTCCTATTCTGTTTAAGAAAGGGCAGGTCTCCCATGAATATCAACAATCCACGGCATATCAAGTTGCAGTAAAGTAGGTAAGCATTACAATGTGAGCTGAGGAGATGGCTCAACATGGAAGAGAAGTGGCTTCTCCTCCAGAGGACTGAGGTTCAGTTCCCAGCACCCACATGGCAACTTACAACCATCTGTAACTCCAGCTTCAGGACTCTCATGCTCTTCTGACCTCCACAGAGACTTGCATATTTCACAGACATACAAGCAGGCAAAACAGTCACACAGAGAAAATGCAAACAAATTTAAAAAAATATTACAATGTCATTTATTTAGATAAGTGGTATGAAACCTGACAAATGGTGAAGTATAAGGAGCTACACTGGTCTTGAAAAGACTTCTGGCACCATGGTACTTCAGTGCTTACCTTTAGCCCAACTCTCTGACTTTTGATGGGCACCATGTATTTCTCAGGTCTGTGGGTTCAGTTTCTGATGCTCCTGTTTCCAACCATCTGTCAGGCTAACTCAGGAAGAGCAGCTGCATTGTTTTCCTTAGTGATGTAACTGAGATTTCTCCAGGCTGGCCTTCTTCCTTTGCTTGTTTTCCTTTACATGGCATTAACTAAAGACTCTGTGTTAGGGTAAACAGGGACTGAGTCCTATAGCCAGCAGGTCAGTGCCAGTGGCTCCAGGAAATCATAGCACTATTCCAACTACCAAGCATGGTGAGACCCTAGCAGCGAGGAAGGAGCAGGGTCAACAGTGGTACTCCTTTGTAAAGCATGGCCTAGCAATCATTTGCATTGACTTATGGAAGGTACCACTGGGCCTTCTATAAGTTTGGGAAGGATACTCATGGGTTTTCTATGACCAGAAAGCACAGCACAGTCATATGGCAAGTGAGCTTCCACCTCAATAGAATAAGAGAAATGTTTGGGTCAAAGCCCAGGTCAGGATTGCCATTTCGTAGAAGGTGAACATTGTTCTGAGGCAACCTCCCTAAAGATTGTTCTGAGTTCATTACAGATCAGCTCATTCCATAATGGTGTGGTCTGCTGCATGTAACAGGGACTTGAATAAGTCTTCAGGAAAACTTTCTGAGAACCTTTCTTAAGGTTTCTGGATCAGCTGAGATCCTGCAGAAGTTTTAATATCACGGTATTATGAGCTTTATCATTCAGAAGGAACCACTGAGCAATGACAAGGTAGGCAATGGTTCACTATGAGGAATGGAGAATGGGTGACTAAAGACAGTCCTGTAGGTATCTTCTCCTAGGGGATTCCAGGATAAGAATCTGCAAGCTTACAAAAACAACAGAGACCTATGCTCAGCTTGCATACCTTCCTTGTAAATGGTGTCTACATCAGGACACTGTTCTCAATTCTTCTCTAGGCAACTCGGAATAAGGCACCATGTATATGCATGCATGTTACACCCAAGTCAAATGGGCAGTTGGATCCCCATGTCATGAATGACTCACAGTTCAATCATAATGGAACTTGCTAAGTACTCGGAACTTGTCAGAACTATCAAGGTACTTTCACCTTACTCCTTGGAAGTGACAAAAGCTAGAACTAAAAATTCATGCTAGGTACAGACAGATCTTGTCCATTGCCACTATGCTGAGATGGAGAGGGAAACTTAATAAAGTGATAAACTGATCACATGTGAGTTTATAAGATGTTAAACTTTAGATTTTAAGCCTCTATTATGATAATGAAAAAAAATTCACACATCATGATACCAAAGAATCTTTCCAATCATATTAAGGATCAGAAAATGTCAATTAACTAATAATTTTTAATGCTAAGCAAATGACGTGGAAATAAAAAGATAAGAACCACATGCCTATCATTTTTCAGGTTAAATTAATTTTCAAATCAACCCCAATCAATGGCAGGTGTTAAAGGATTCTGAGAACCTTATGAGAGATTCTCAGGAAGTTTTTTTTTTTTTCAGACCTATTCATGTTATCTCAATAACAGAGTGGGAAAATGAGGTGCCATTGGAGCAAATAAGAAACTTTCTCAAGATCCACCTTAATGAGTATCTGAGTTAAGGCCAAAGTGTCTGGGTGGCCTGCTCTACAACATGGGGCCATGGTGTCATCTGGGCCTGGGCTGCTGCCTAGAGCCATGTCTGGGTCCATGGCCCAGAAGCAGAGTTGACACCCTGCCCATGGCTCCTGTTACCACTGAGGGCTATGCAGATGCCCAGGGTTTGGAAATCCACCTGAGACCATGTTGATGTCCTAGGGCATTGCTGCTCCTAAGGACATATTGATCTGGGTAGCCTGTGCTGCCCCCAGGACCATGGTGATGTCTGGGCCTGAGCTGCTGCTGAGGGCCATGTCTGGGTCTGTGTTTCTGTTGCACCTGGGGTATGTGATGATGTCCATGGCCTGTGTTGCCACAGTGTGTCATTGGAATCATGTGTTGAAATCCACAGGCAGTGCTGAGCTGACCCCATCCCTTACTGGCCCTTGGATAACTGACCCTGCTCCTCTCTAGACATGACATAAGAGCTGGTCCTGGCCCCCATTGGAGAGCTGCCCCTCTCTCCTGCACACTGGGAAGAAATGGGCATGGGAGAGTTGGCCCTGATGACATGGGTCTAAGAGAGCTGGCTCTACTCCTGGCCTGAGGGGGGCAGTCCCAGTGGCCAGGACTGACCAGCTCAGCTACCACCAAGACCCATATTCTGGGCCTTGGGTTGGCCCACCGTAACATCTACTCCATCTATGACCTGCTGGAATTCATGAAGGGACTGATCATACAGAAAGATAACCATAGGCTCCTCATGACTCAGGATATCCAAGAGGAGTGATGATAACATGCCAGAGGCCTTGAGCCAGGCCAATCACTCACTGCAGTGAACATTTTGTGGGTGGGGCTAACTGGAAAAAGGGTACTCTGCATAAAACCCTGCAGCACCCAGTGCCACTGGAATGAAGTGTTGGGAAGATGGAGGAGTGAGGTGGGTTGTCTGTTTGTTTGATTTTGTTTTTAATTAATTTTGGGAGGTTTCTTTGGGGTTTGGGGAAGATATGAGGTAAGCATGATTGGGGTACATGATGTAAAATTCCTGAAGAATCAATAAAGAATTATGTTATATCTTTTTTTTTAAAAAAGATCAAATTTATTTGCAAATTTATTATAAGAAATATAGCCAGAGACATCCCATGCATTACTTAAAGAGGATATGTCTCTTTAGTGGATCTGATCTTATAATTACTCAGAAAGTGGTCCAACATCTACCCCATAAAGTAAATTACTACATAGTAATTGCTCAATAGTTACATCTGAATGATGAAGCTAACAGAGTGGCAATGGGTACAGATCTGTCTGTACCTAGCATGAATTTTTCATCACAGCAATCGTCATTTCTAAGGAGTATGGTGAAAATATCCAGTCCTTTCCTAATATAGCAGAAAATGTCACCAATGGAGCGAACCATAAGGCACACAATCCTATGTAACAAAGCAAGGAAAATTAACATTTATTAGCTTGTGACCTTTAATACATATTCTGGTAGAGAGGTCAGTTACTTCTACAACTTCTGCTCCCATTCATCATCACAGTCAGGTGGCCCTTCCTCATCTAGGCCCATTGGCCTTTCTAGACAAAGTGATGCTAAGATAAAACACAGTGAAAGAAAAACTTCCTGATAGAGTGAGTGGTAAGACCCTTTTCTCTCAGGGCTTTGAAGAAATAATGCCAGTGTAGTGGTAAGCGCTAAGACCTGTAACCACAATGAGGAGCCCATTCTGTCTGAGTCCATGTACAGTCTGGAGTTTCCTACGCAACTGCAGTGTGGCTCTCAGCGGGTAGGCCCACTAACTAACATCCTGAAACAGCATTCCCCAGAAATGTCAGAAATTGTGGAGGTAGGATTCTACTACTTGTATTTTAACAAGCCTTTCAGATAACTGTGATAATTTCGAATTTGAGACCCACCCCCGAAAGGGAACATTTAGCAACTCAGGTACTATGTAAGACTGGGAAGTTACAAGGTAATGAAATTCCAGGCAATGCTCTAATGAAATCCATTCTAGACTGTGGGATTAGAAGCATGCTACTTTCTTCTGATACATAGACACACTTGCATAAGATAAAAGAACATGTCCTTTTAATGCAGGACGTTAAGTCTAACTTTAGTGTTAAGTGCAAAACAAAAACAGAAACAAAACAAAATCCAAAGTGTGACAAGAGTTACAAAGGGCAGAATACCCTTTATTTTGTGTCATTATTTTACATCAGCCATACTACATATGCGTGGCTGGGCAGAGAAAGAAATATAAGGCAGGATGAGACAGTGCATCTCTCACTCAGGCTGAGGAATTGGTGGAATTAGAGGTGGTGGCTGTGGCTAGCTCTGCTTCTCTGATCTTTTTTCAGCTTTTACCCTGATACCTGGCTCTGGGTTTTTAGTATAAGACCATTTAGGATTCATTTGAGCAACATATGTGCATGACGTTAAAATATCCACTTGTAAGTGACTTTATAAATACATTTATAAGTACATTTATAATGCACTCATTTTCTATCTGGAAGCAGCACAGCACAGTCCATACAGAGAAATAGGCTGAGACAGCGCATGCCGTGTCCTACTTCTGTAGTCCTTTTTCTCCTGGAACAAACCTGAAGGATCCACAGAGCATAAAAACGTCCTTCCAATGGACTGTCAACAACATGAGTACAAGAAGCAAGCTGCATTAGTGGAGATGCTAACAAATGTTTGCTACATAAGAGAGGGAGACACAAGGAAAGGGCTATTTTCACGAGATCCAGATATGAACTTACAAATGGCTTCAGAAAATGAGTCAGAAAAGCAAGTATAAAAGGACCAGCAATCCCTAAGAGTGAGGGACACAGACAGCATTTTCCTCTGCCATCTTAGGCTATTTGAATGGGGTCTGCAAATAAAACTCACGGATCAGCAGGAGGGGAACCACAAGGTGTTTACTGTTTCAACTTTTATGTGCACTGGGGGAAGAAAAGAAAGCTCCGAGAAGCAGTTAAGTTTGAGAGTTGATATACCATTTTAACACAGGGCAATGCACTGTGGAAAACTGAGTAGACAAAGAAAATGAGGTTGGCCTTCTAGGGGCAGCAGTCTATAGGAAAAGAAACACACAGAAGGATCTAACAGGTGATAGGGTATTACCACGGAGACCATTAGTCCAGATTCCACCCAAGACCTGGTTCCCATCTCCTGTGATGGGACTTGTTCTTCTAATGCAGGAAAGGGAGCAGGACACCTTCACAAAGCAGAATTGAAATGGTTTACAGCAGAAGAGGGAGGAGGAGGGCAGGGAGCTAGTTCTCTACTTACGTTTTCTAAATTACCTTCCGCTCAAAAGAATACTTACACTGAGGAGTGGTCCACACTAATCCAGTTTCTAGACAGATGTTTTCTTATGGTGGTTGCTGTGTGGTGTGTTCCTGTGCACGAAGGTCTGCAATGTCCTGTTCCCCAGTTGAGCACTTTGAGGGCAATGACCTTACTAGCTGCTGCTTGACTCTTGACTTTGAATTTGCCGAATGGAGTAGCAGAGAGCCAAGAGGGGAAAGGGTGTTCAGATGGAAACCCGGATGGAAAGTTACAAAGTGAGGGACTCCAGTTCGGTTGGTAGTAAGATATGCCATGCAACTTTAGCAAAGCCTGGTGACTGCCCTGCTGTTTTTACCCTTCTGCTGCCATTCTGCCATTAGAATTCACAGGGAAAAAAATATCTCAGAAAAATCCAAGCCAGCCATTTTTACCAAGTGTGGGCAGAAGGATAATTTTACACCAGAGCTAAAGGAAGATGAGGGATGTCCTGGTAGGCAGGAGAGTGGGAGGATGGCAGATGTCTTACTCTGCCTTTTAGAAACACGTGTTTCAGAGTAGTCCTGAATCTCTACCTCCCCAAGATGCAAGGCAGCCAAGAGGCCTGCAAGGAGTGAATGCAGATAAACACAGAACTGGGCCAAACACAATTAGGAGAAGAAATTAACAGAAAATGCCAGAGGACTTTAGCTTCTTTTTTTTTCCTGTTCCCTTGATAACACATTTAGAAAGTAATGTTAAAGAAACAAAATTATTCTCTGATTTGGTCATGTCTTGCCTACTTTCCGGACTTATGTAGTCCGACTGGACCCAATATGTGCTGTAAATTGCCACCATTTAGACTGCTATCACCAAGGGAGAGCACCAGTTTAAACTTTCCTGGGAAATGCCACAGACTTTCAAATTAAATTTGCCTTTGATTTCCTTTTTAGCAAAGCTACTTTTGAAGCACCTTAAAATACAATGCATTTGCTCATAAATCCCAAGTCTCCATTTGATGGAGTTTGGTGTACAGATGGGCAAACTCATAATGACTGAAAAAGAACTGTGGGATTCTGGGATATGATAATTTACTATCATCAGTGGTACCACTAAGAGGGACAGAAATTCTGAGGCTAGGAGGGAAAAAATATCTCTATGCCATTTGAGGCCAGATAACAAATAGATTTCCCTACTTTCCAATGAAGACATTGGATTTTCAAGAAAGAAAGAGAGAGAGAGAGAGAGAGAGAGAGAGAGAGAGAGAGAGAGAGAGAGAGAGAGAGAGTGAGAGGCTGTGGGTATTCTACTGAGTTTTACATTTATGTTCAAATCAGAAGCCTGCAGGATAAATGCATTAGTTAATTTACCACTATCACACACTAAACAGCTTTTTTTGAACTCTACACATCAATTTGTTCTAATACTAAAGGCCCCTGCAGTAAAAGATATGAAAATATTCAAAGTAAACTAATGCATCCCGAAGCTCCTGGATCAGAATACTAATGCCTCCATCTAAGAGGCCATAAGTCTGTTATCTCTCCATCAGAAACCTTTCACATGAGTCCATTTGGACAATAAATACCTGTGGATCAGGAACAGTCAGCAATACCCATTTATTTCTTAATGTAATGTCCTTCTTTGTCTGCATGTGTGTTGTGCAAATTCATCAGCAATACCGATTTTGTGCTTTAAGTCAATGGATTCAGAGAAAGCCTTTCTGCCTGTGTCCCTTTGTGGCTACATTATGGTAACTAGGAGAGCAGCATGTGTGGCTGAGTGCTTGATAATGGTAGACATTAGAATTTTCTTCTCTGCGCATGCACATACTACCACAAGGACTTAATTAGGGTGCATGGTTCATGCAAAGTTGAATCACATACCAATCCATCAAATTATTATATATTGATCATGAGGTACTAGACACAAGAACACTGCACTGTGCATCCAAAGGTTTTGCACCCTTGATAAAGAGCTTACCTTATACAGAAAGTCCATTTATGTCTCCTTTTAATGAGTAAATGGTAAAACCTGCCACCATTCCTTACTGGGGGCAGGCTGCAAGGTAAGAAGTGTAGGGCCATTACCTGAAGTATTAGGGACTTCACAACACAAGGACATACTTTAATGTTGTATGAAGAAAATTTCCATGCCAGGAGACTTCAGTTTCCTTCTCCAAATACCCAGGGTACAGAGGATCATGAAATTAAGATGAGAAACCAACCAAGGGAGAGCAAAGACCAAAACCCTATAGGCTGTCAAGAACAAGTACAAGCTGAAACTCTATTCAGTAATGGGACAACTTCTTCTGAGGTGGCCTAAGACTTCTTAGTCCAGTAATACAAAACCAGGGCTTTGGCATAGGACATGCTTAAAAATTAAAACTCCTTCATGTTTATAGTTAAGTTCTTAGCTCAACAATTACTTGGTATGTGACCTTGGGCAAGTCATTTTACCTCTTGTTATTTGTTTCTTCACTTATAACACTGAGATAATAGCACCCACAATTTTGGACTATTTTAATGACTAAATGTGTTAAATGTATAAAACAAGGCTCAAAACCTGACTGATACCCAGTCACTATTTGATGAGGTTTTGCCAATACATGAACTAGTTAGTCCCTTAGTTGTCTAACTAGGTAACAAAATTTTATAAAAGGTTATTATTTCTTATTGATGTAAGGCAGGTTATTTTCAAAAAGTACTGAGGCTAAAGTATATTCTATGAATAACACATACTCTCCAGGAGAAGGTAGATAATAATAGTACCTATGTTATAAGATATAGAAAATAAATTACTTTATTATGAGACATGTTCAAAAACAATCTTGCTTTTCTCAAATTCTGAGCTAAAAAGCTCAGTCCAGGACTGAAGAGATATGTCCCATGGGTCTTTGGCAGTGCAAGCACCAGTACCTGAGTTCAGATCTCCAGCACCCACATAAAAGCTGTCATGGTGGCATACATCTGTAATCTCAAACTGGAGAGGGATAGGTAGAGAAAGACAGATCCCAGGGTCTCACTGGCCAGGCAGTCTAGCTGAAACAGTGAACTCCAGGTTCACAGAGAGACTATGTCTCAAAACATAAGGTGGAGAACAATTGATGAAGGGCTCTGGCCCCTGGATGCTCATACATAGGCACACACAATCCTCCACAAACACACGTGCATCCATGCATACTCTACCCACAAATTCAATCCAGATAGTATACCATAGTAATAGTATGAATGTTCAAAATAAAGATTTTATTCTCCATAGCAGGAAAATATGGGTAAGCACATGATTGGTTACATCCCTAAGGATTACATTCTGACTTGGCTGAAGATAACATTAAACCACACTTTGAGAAAGTAAAGGATAATTTACTGAGTGCTAAGCAAGTTACATTTTTTTTTTAATTTTCTGTTCTTGAGAGGTTTAGCATTTGCCCAAGTACCATGGTTTGTATAATATAAACCAACAAAATGTTTCACTGTATTTTCAGTGTGTATGAGTGTGTGTGTGTGTGTGTGTGTGTGTGTATGTATGTGTGTGTGTGTGTGTGTGTGTGTGTATGTTTTAACAATGGGTAAATACTCTAAGAAATTCATTGTTGGCCAATTTCCCTGTGGTGTGAACATCAAAATATATCCCTAAAACTTCTTTCAAAACTAGGCTACATAGCCTATTGCTCCTGCCCTATGTACCTGCATCACCTTACTATACCAGAGGTCATATACTATAGTAACATGTTGGAAATGATCTGAATATCTAAACATAGCTAAACATAGAAAAATCCTAGTAGAAAACACAACAAAATACCCAAATGCTAGACATCAAGAAGCTCTCAGCTCCATAATCATATAGGAATGCTATTATCATTTTGTTCCCTGATGATCAAAATGTCATGAAATAAAAGAGGAATGCTCCAGAATAATTCAAAGTAATATCATCCTTGAGAGCTTCAGAAGGAAGAGATTGGTATTGACCTACATGGCCTGAACAGGCACTGTGGAGAAGGAAGGTAAGCAGGGAAGGGTTCATGGAGGACAGAGAAGGAAAGAAGTTATAGATAAGAGGCCTATCGATGTGTAGTGGAACCAAAGGCCACATTCTGGCCAGCTCATCTTTGTCAGTGCAAGACACCAGCTCATTCAGAGGAGGGGGGCTCTTGAAGAAATTTAAATACATTAAAAATGTTTGTGCAAACAAATGCCTGAAGCCAAGGTTAGAAGGGTAGAAGAAAGGTTACAATCACTCCATGAAGTTTTGTACATAAGGGAGTACACAAAATAAGCAAAAATGACATAGTGCCCTAAAATGATTCAAACTACCCAAAAGAAATTCTAAGCTAACTTAAAGGATATATGAGAATGGGTACAAACTCTGTTTTGCTTATTGACTTATCTAAATTTGAATACAATAAATTCTTTTAACTCGATGAACACCAAATATGGAAGATTCAAGATGCTCTGAGCTCATGGGCCATGGGCCAGACAGCCTCAGAGGCTCCAGTTATTTCATGAAGGAGTTGGTATCTGTATTGAGTCCTGGATAATTCCAGAGACAGAACAGAGTGGAGAGACTTTTTCTAGCCAGAGAAATAGTCTAAGGTGAGGGAGAAAATAGGGTTCTATATAAATGCAAGACTTGGTAAAGGAACTTGGAACAGTTCAACTGAGTACACACAAGCTGGAAGATGACAACCTTGTGTCTTTATATGAACTCAGTGCTGAACATGAGAAGGATTCCTGGCCACCACTGAGGTATGCTGAGAAGGCTTAAGGAAGCATAGAATAAAGTTTGCACTCACTCCCAGGTTCTCTGAAGGAGCTGGCCATTAAGAGATACTAACCTAGAGAACTAGTGCCTTCAAGGGGTTTAATACCAGTGTTCCCTATATGGGATTACAATACAGACCAGCATTTAATAATAGTATGCTAGGATCATTCAGCCTCTCTGTAGTTACATTTATCATCATCAGCTTTTAAGGCAACTGGAATAACTCCTCCTTGGATAAATATTTTTCTCAAGACAATCTTAAAAGCACTTTTTCCCCAGCATGTTACAAACTCTAGGTTTGATCCAACGCACATAAACCAAAATGTGCTTTACATTTCTTAGCAATAAGAAATCAACACACTTGTCCCCCAGTCTCTATTGATCTAAAACTATGTATATTAATAATTAGTCTGGACCCTTCAGTGGTGACAAAGGGTGTTGGTGACAGAAGTCACTAGAATTTCTGAAGCCAACAGCTTTACCCAACCCCCTTCCTTTTTTAAATAGAAATTTTAACTTCAGGCCACCATGGTCATTAAGATATATTGTTTTCTAGTAGATGACAAAATATTTTTGCTGCTGTGGTCGACAACTATGCCAAAGACAAACAAGGAAGTAGAGACAGAGGAGGCTTTAGGCTCTTGCAGGTGATACAAAAATCAGAGGAGATTTTCAGGGAAAACTTCAGAGCATTCAGAGTGGGGAAAGCGTTACTTCATGGTAGAACAATCCCTCCTTATAGTTCTCCTGTGAAAGGCTCCTCAGTAGAACTGTAGCAAGTAGTGCAACAGAAAAGAATGGGGGAAAACAGTGCTAGTTTTTTTTTTCAAAGAATCTCCAGCATTCAATGGCTGTGAGAATGAATAATAAATGTCCTAAGGTGATCTTTCTCTACCTGCAATCCATCTTTCCATGAGATTCACAAGTCTGGTCACCAAAACCACGTACGGTTGTAATACAAACTGGCAATTTACTGGCCTTATTGCTTATGTGGCACATATTTAAGCAATTCCAATGATATTTAAATCTGAGACCATGTCCTAGAAAAAGTCAACCTCCTCACCCTTTCAAAGAAGAGGTAACAAACATGGTCAATATTAATGGCTTGAAAGGCAGAAAGATAATGCCTATCAATAGAGAGACAGAAACAAGAATTCAATACTGGTTATCATCAGGACAGTGCCCTTGATGAACTGGTAATAATTTGGCAATCAGAAACTCTTAAGAAAGAATTGCAGCTCTCTTGCCAGCTAGTGGTTTGCTCCTAAGCAAATGACAGGCCCAGTGAATGGCACATTCTCCATATTTAGACATAGACATGTGACAGACACACATTTAATGAACATGAACTCCAATTCAGTAGGCATTTAGTAGGTATTCATAAATTTGGTGATAAGCATTTACTATATATTTATATCCACTAAATGGTCTTTCCGGTTCTTTCCTGTGTGGCTTTAGGCCACTTGTTTCATTTCTGTACTACTATAGAGTTTATCCTGAGCTCTTACAGAGAACACCTACAACCGTGGCATAAAGCATCTGTGCCATCATGCTTGTTTTTAGCTCTGTGGATAATTACAAGGCAGAGAATGAAGTCATGAGAGATGCTGTGCTCAGTGTAACTCACACAAGCAACAAAGAGTAGCCATGGGACAATAGACACCCACTCATGAAATCATGTAAAGCAGTCTACATAGAGATGGGTTCCAATTTCCTCTTAAGGAGAAGCTCAAAGACCAGTGGGATTGGCTGGGGGGAAAGGACCAGAGTTAAATGGAACATTGCAGTCATCATTTTAGGCAATAAGCATCTGATAGGTAGAAGCAGTTAGATTTCCAATATGAAGCAACAGTTTTAAACACTCAATAGCAAAACTAATATCCTTGGAATTTACAATGCAAAAAGATAATCCAGGAACTAGAAACTATGAAGAAGTCAAGAAAGTCTGGAGGTCAAGGTAAGTTTAATGACAACCACGCAACAGGTCCTCCACGACACACTGGTCATACTCAATGATTCCCTTAAGATCTGTCAGAGAATTGAAAGGAATGATAGAATTTGTGAAAAAATGACAGTAGGTTAATGTTATAACTGAATTTTTCTTTAGTACTGAAAAACTGAATCTATCTCTAGTATCAAATTAAATAAATTCACAAGTGGTTATAAAAGTCAGTATAAAAATTAAATTTGTGAAGTAGTTACATGAAGTGTTAAGTGAATTTGTATTTGATCTTGAGTAGTAGGCTCTTATAAGGTAAACACACTGTATTATGTGAATTACATCTCAATGTTTTATACAAAACAAAGTCTTTTCAAGTATAATAAACTCTACATACAACTAAAACGTCTATGAATTGGAAGCAGGAAAAAGTTTATAGGAACCAAAGAAAAGAAACCAAAAATTATTCACAATATTGAAACTAAATACTAGCAGCTTATAAAATAGCAATCATAATAGTTATTACAAACTTGATTTTTGTTTTCACACTTTCATGTATTTTCCAAACTTTCTAAACTAGCCTTTGACTACCTTTAAGTGATTTATTAAGTAAGAATTTACCAAGCATGATTAATTAAGAATTAAGACTTGAAGTAGATACAACTAAGGCTCTCATGCATCCTTGTGCATCACAATTGCGCAGGATATGCTGCTGGGTCCCACCCTAGGGCTTCCTGATTCCGTTCAACTGGTTGCTGGGTGACTATATAGGGAGAAAATGGATTTTTTTTTCCTCTGAGGCTAAGTGTTTACAGTCCAAATAGAAAATAACACTCCTCCCTAGAATTTAACATTAAGGAATGTATCAGGAGTTCATAGAAATTTTTGAGATCTAGAAATTTCTGTTGAGTTCCTTGGGTCCATACTTTAAACTACTGGGCAATAGATGGAATCATGGGCTCCAACCTTCCCATTGTTTCAAGTAGATAAATTAGTCTTCTACTAAACTTTGCTTTCTCCATCTGCAAAGTAAAAATAAAGGCACATAATGGTATATACCCATCAAGACAATGCTTAAAAGAATTAACATCCATAAAGAGCTCAGAAAAGCACTTATTTTATAGTAAATATACACTATTATTTTGGCAAGAACAAGAAGTTAGCACTGTTCATATTCACTAAAAATATCAAATTACAGTGAGAAGATTTTTTTAGCACATTTTGAAACTTATAGCTGTTAATTTGTTAAGTCCCGTTTAATTCTTTGGTAATTATTTGTCATGAAGTCTTTACAAACCTCAAAATAGAATTCTGCGATCAGTGAAGGATAAAGAACGTTGCCTGAAAGAAAGGGCTTCCTAGTAATAATTAGGGGATAACATGAAAGACAGGAAGGGATTGGGGTGTTCTCAGCAGCAAACCAAAGAAATAATAACGATTGAGGTACACACCACCTGGTCAAATGAAATACTTTACATGGAAGTGATAAAAGCTGACTTTGGGATGAAAAAACAACACAGTCTACATGGAAGGAAATGCTATAATTTATTATCTAAACTGAAACACATTAAAAGTCTAGCAAAGAAGGTGCTAGAAACAATTACAACAGGTCAAAGGGCAAAAATGGTAAGGTTATATTTGCAGCTTTCCTCCTTTGAAATATCAAAATAATTAAATAAATAATTTCCTTCCCCACTAGTCAAAAGAGGTAAGTCTTATGAGAACCTTGGGATGCTGGTACTGTTAGCAAAGGACAAACTACATTTCAAAGAAGAGAGACTTGACTGTCAGTGTCTCCATTCTGAGCTCCTGGCAGATTGAACAGAAGTCAACAGCCTGTGTGCACGTGCTTCACATTTCTGTTGTCCTTCCACTTCCTTGGAAAACTTAAGGCAAGAGTTTCTTGCTCCTGTTTTGATGTCTGAGGGTTAATGAATTTGGAGAAAGTATATGTAAGATTAGAGTTTATATAATCATGCACACACAAATGTACAAATATGTGGATATATGCACAGATGTGTGTGTGTGTATGCATATATGCACAGATATGCATATATGCATACACACACACACACACACACACACACTTAAATACATGAGGGCACTTAATCACATAGCCCTCATAGAGGGAAAGAATGAGATTCTTTGAAAAAACTAGAGAGAAGCACCTGCAATAACGAGGTAATCCTGGAAAGCAAGCTTTATATGTTCAGAGTGACTTCAGTTTGAACATGTTTTCAATCTGAAACTGGTCAACAGCTCATCATGAAGAAGAGAGAATCAGGGTTGCAACAGAGCTGCACTCCACTGGGAAGAAAGGATGTGAGGAAGCTGATGGTTTTGCAGTCATGATGTCAAGTTCAGCCACTGTCTGTCTGGAGGTGTTGCACAAGATGGATGAAAAACAGTTCCTCTCAAATGCCTGTTAACATTAAATGAGTAATACTAAATTGAATTGTCTTATTATTCCCTATCAGATCTTTTTATAAAAAATGTATTTACAAAATGAATGATCAGCAAGAACAAGAAAAATTATGAAATAATATACTTCAGCAGACTGGGGATATAGCTCAGTAGGTAGAGTCCAGGAATAAAGCTCTAGATCAGTGGTTCTCAACCTTCCTAATGTTGTGACTCTTTAATACAGTTCCTCATATTGTGGTGACCCACCTCTAAGCATAAAATTATTTTGTTGCTACTCCGTAACTGTAATTTTGCTACTGTTATAAATCATAATGTAAATATCTGATATGCAAGATAACTGGTATGTAACCCCCAAAGGGGTCATGACCCCCAGGTTGAGAATGGCGGCTCTAGATTCAATCCCTAGCACCATTTAAATTGGATGTGGTAGCACATGTCTGTAACACCAGCACTTGGGAGGTCATCACGAGGATTACAAATTTAAGATTATCCATAGTGATACAGGAAATATGAAACTAGTCCAGACTAAAGACACTGTCTTACCAACCAACCAATCAATCAATAAGAAAGTGATTTTATATATCTCTCTCTTAAGAAATCTTACATATAGGAGACAATTTCTAGTTTTACTACTGTTATAAGATAAGCTAATTCTTTTATAACATACTGCACTCATATATATAGATACATGCTAAGTTTTATATGCTAATCAAATTATACATTATATCCAGGCATTGATTTTATGAAAAATCAGGTCTCCTAGGAATATGGAAGTTCATTTATTAAAAATTAAAACATCACACTCATAATCACATCTTTTTAAAATGAGCATTCTTTATAGTCTGAAGCAACTACCATAAATTGGCAGATACTTGAAACAGAAATCACACAGAGCAAAACTAAAAACTCATTCAGTTCTGGGTGGAAGTCAGAATTTACCCATGGATAATCAAGATAGAACCAAACCTATTAACATCACTTGTACCAAGCTGCATTCAGATGAAGTCCACTCATGTCTTGTGTTCAGTGCCTACTGTGTGCATTTACATTCTTATCTCTCTTTATTAGTTCTCATTTCTTCCTCTCTAATCACATTAGCTTCTGTATTTGGCTTATACCTGCCTACAAAGATGAAGTGGAGACCTTGACTCTCCCTTGAATCAGCTAGAAGCTGTCTTTTCCTAGACACTGAACTCACTGTCACACACATAGAACTAGCTCACTACTACTACAAAAGTCTCTGTATTTCCTAACACAGAACACATAGTAGTATATATTTGCATGTTTTTTTTAGAAAGAATGTCATCCTTGTTTAAACAGGTGCACTGGAACCATCCAGAACAAGCTCAGAAAGCACAGTTTAAAGACTAGCCACAGATGCATGCATATAGAGTTCGAACCAGAAGGCTGTTCCTTCTTCTCTAATTGCTAACTATAAACCTAGAGAGAGGGCCTCATCCTCCCCATACACATTGGTTCTCATCTTTAAATAGTATCATGGTATTTGTAACCTATCATCAATTTTATCTGAAGCAGTGTGATGTGTATGGCATGGATATGTGTGTGTTAACATATGATTATAATAGCTTTAATCTGCAAAAATAGCTAATTTCTTGCTTGGATTGTGTTGGTTCTTGGGTTATCTGAAACTTGCAGCAGCCACAACAAATGCTTCAGCTATATTTCTTCTGATCAGCAAGAGAAGTTTTACCAATATGGCAGATTGGTGAACTCATTTTTCCTTGATGAATTTTGTGATGCTCTAATTCCAGAGACTCATTAGAAATATGATTCATATAGTCAAGGGTTGAGTATCCCTTAGCCAAAATGTTTGGCAACAGTGGCCTCCAGATGTCAGACTTTTTTTTAAGTTTTATAATATCTGTATCTGTATATCCAGTTGAGCACCCTTAATCCAAAAATCTAACATGTTCTAAAATATGAAATGTGTAAACATTTATCAGTGCTCAAAAATGTTTGGATTCCAAATCATTTTGGATTTAAGATATTTGGAAAATGAATGCTTGCATTTCTTCCCTCATTATATAGATATACAAACAGACTGACTGACTGATGACCAATATGGACTACACAATCTACACAAAAATGATGCCTTGAGATAGGACTTGTTTTAGATTTTAGATTCATGATTCCAAAAGAGTCTGGTTCTAAATGCTGATAATAAAGTGATGCTTTTGTTATTGTTTTGTTTTCTTTGTGAGACAGGGGTCTCTCCATGTAGCCCTGGCTGGCCTGAAACTCACCATGTATACTAGGTTGGTCTCAAACTCAGTGATTTGTTTGCCTCCCCTTCCACAGTGCTGGGATTAATGGCATGTACCACTATGCCTAACGAAATTGCTTTTGTCTCGAGGGTAACTACTAAGCTATATAAAATCAATCTTGATATATGCCAGGGATGGAATTTCAACAGCACCTATGCTTGCCTTTGTTCTCTAGCATTGTTTAAAAGACTTGCTACCTTTCTGTAGTAAATATTTGTCCTTGCAGAAAAAATTAGACCTAAAGTATACTTTAGAGTATAAAAGGGAAATTATGCAAAAGACACACAGACTTCACCAGTAATTGTGGGTTCCCAACAAGAATCAAGGATAACAACAACAACAAAAACTCCACTACTAAGAAATCTAGTAAGCATG
The DNA here is from genome assembly GCF_949786415.1 of Peromyscus eremicus. NCBI lineage: Eukaryota > Metazoa > Chordata > Mammalia > Rodentia > Cricetidae > Peromyscus > Peromyscus eremicus. Next base: position 21,088,445 of record NC_081433.1, read on the forward strand.
AATAGTAGAAATTAGTGTTAATTAAGCCAGTTGCTAATAAATAAACATCTTTATATTTTCTAAGAACATACAAGACATGTAGTGCTTTGTAACAATCCATGCTATTTGGACTTTGTGCATAGACAGCAATAAAATTACTCATTTGTACACTTGCATACAAATCCTGGAATCAGAGCTCCATTGGCAAAAGGCAGGATACCTGACCTAATCTCTCCAACAATTTCTGATTCTTCTTGGACACTGGCTTCCTTCACCTTAGATGGACATGGTGAGGTACACGGGACATTGAAATTATTCTTTCCTCTTCACAAATAAGGTCCAGTACAGACCCTACAGCCAGCATCTTCTCACTGATCTCTTCATGTTCCAGGAAACTCAAATGGCCACCACATTCCATGCCTTCATTCTATTATATGAAGTAGATGTCAGTCATCAGCATCTACCCTCAAAGCAAATTTCACAACTCCAAGAATCCCCAAGAAGGTGTGGAGGAAAGACTGAAGTACTTTATGTAAAATGACAATACTAAAAATCAACCGATAAGCCTTGGATCCAGCCTTATAGATTTTAAGTCAAGGCCTACTCATAGAAAAATGCAAATGACCATGAACAAAGTAAGCATGACACCAACAGAAGACTTCAAGTCCCAAAGACCTGCAATCTTCTAGAAAAGCCAAGCTTCATTAAAAGGGAGACTCTTGTTAAAGATCCCAAAAGGAAGCCTGTAAAATCTGAGCCCTACCAAATCCTAGAACTTTACAATCTAGTCATGGAGGTAAGATCACCACGGACATCGTCAATCGATACATATAAAATACAGGAATCAGAAACAATATTAGTTGGATAAAAATAGCACCCATTAATCAATGAAACTAGACAAATTAATTTGTGACAAATGTTTTCTCTCCAGAGCTCTGCAGGGAAGATAAAAGTTGCCCAGAGCCACTGGCATTCGCACAGTGCTGTCCAGGTGCATTAATATTCCTCATCTAAAACAAAAGAAAAAGAGATCAAGGGAGGGTTTGGAAAAGGCAGTGAAGCAAAAGGGTTTGCCTCTAAATCAGGCAGATTTCTGATACACAAAGGGAGCAAATGTATTAGGAAAGCACTTCAAGATGTAGGAGCTATTTCTCTTGTTGAATTGGTGCTCAAAGTTTCAAAGAGACTCCAAGAGAGAACACACACACACACACACACACACACACACACACACACACACACCCCTAAAATCCCTGCCCCACCCGCATAAAAGCAGTTTTCCTGAAAAGCTGCCAAAGTAGATATATTCTCTGAAAGATGCAGGCTGAGCGGCTTTGGAGGACTGCACTTACTAACAGTGATTTGTGTTCCTGTGATGTGCTCCGATGATGCACTGGGGACTTTCAAATGAGAACACCAACACACACATCCAGAGGGCTTTTAGGATCTCAGATAAGCCCAGATCAAGATAGGGAGTCTCTTACCTATAAAGAAGCATTTCTCTACAAGAAAAGGATGTAGTTAGTTAGAGCCCCCAGGGGCTCAGGGCTAAGGCTCAGCAGCACAGGTCACCAGAGTGATAGAGTTCAACTTGAGGACAACTTTGGAAAGAAACATCTAGGCCAGCTGGAGGGCACTGACTCTGAAAATGCTCCCTTCCGACCTGTATATTTTTTGTGTAGCACTTCGGCATAGGCCTTCTTACAAATGCAAACAATTTTCTAATCTCCTTTAGTTAGCCTTTAAAATGGGAAGTGTGTCGGGTGTGTGTGTGTGTGTGTGTGTGTGTGTGTGTGTGTGTGTGACACTGTTGGATTAGGAATGCAGTACAATAGTACACATATGGCAAACTGCTAGGAAAAGAAATCCATAGCTCCAAGATAATAGTAAAGTACTCTGCAAAGACTTTACTCAACACAACACTATGCTTAGGAGTACTTGTATATAATGATATATTCTAATTACACCTTCTACAGATAGGGAAAATGAAGCCTAAAAAATTAGGATGGTAGTATCCCCTGGCTTCTAGAAACTTCTGGAAAACAAGCATCTGCTATGTGACAGAGTGCTCTATATCAGACAGGATTCCAAACTTGTCCAAGTAGTTAAATACTTAGAATCTGTTGCTTTGGGAAGAAAAGCATGAAATATTGATACTATGCAATCCCCAGAGTTTTCATCTGCTGCTGCTCAGGGGAAGGCAGGCCACAGTAAATACCAAAGAGTACAAACTGTCAGCTATGACTATCCTCATGAATTTATTCTCACAAATTAAGAATAAGTATATTTTTATATTGGATCTTAAGAATGGCATACAATGGGTCTGGGGACATGTCTTCATCAGAAAAATGCTTGTAACCGTGGGGGCTTGAGTTTGAATCCCCAGCACCCATGTGAAAACCTGGAGTGGTGATGCACATTTGTAATCCTAGTGCTGGAGTTGCAGACATGGGACCCAGGGGCTCACTGGTCAGATACCAAATCAGTGAGCTCCTGATACAGGAGTGACTGTCTCAAAAAGATACAGAGCAATCGAGGAGGACACCCAGGTTGACCTCTGGTCTCCACACACAGAGGGTTCAGGTGCAATCATTCAAAAGTGTACATCCACAAACATTTAGACATACCTACACCACACACACACACACACACACACACACACACACACTCACACACACACACACACACAGGATATGCACACATACACTTCACTCATACACACACACACAGAGTATACACACATACACTTCACTCATACAGACACACACACACGGCACACATACACACAGCACATAAGCACTGCACTTACACACACACACACACACACACACATATATACATATACATACGTAGAACACAAACATACACACACAGAACTCACAGGCACACAGACATACACACAGTATATACACACAGACACACCCACACTCATACACACAAGGCACACATATAAACATACACACACAGCACACAAATACTGCACACACACACACACACACACACACACACACACACACACACACTCACACATTAAATAAGCTTGTTTGCTGATCCAGAAAGGTGATGACTACTTATTGACAGCTCAATGGGTACCTGACATTGTTTTAAGTACTGTTTAAACCTATCAGGTACTCTGTGAGGTTGGGATTATTGTCCACATTATAGGACCTGGACAGAAGGGCTGAAGAGCTGAGATAGTTTAAATAACTTGTCCAAGGTCACACAAGCTTGCAAAATCAATACTTGAGCCAGAGCTGTCTGATTTATCAGGTCATATTTCCAGGCCCAGAATCTACTTCTTCCAAAACACAGACTGTTTTATCCCACTTAGAGGCTTAGCTTCACTGTCTAGAAAACCAGGCTTGGCCTCAAAGTTATCTGACATTTGAGAATAGCCCCCTGTTCTGTTTCTGGTAAGTGTGCCCCTGATGAATGCTCCCTGGTCTTGGGTAAGCAAATAGCCTGAGTTCTCTAGATTGGGGTCTCTGCCTTGCATGTTCTTAATCATAAAGGTTTAGCTTGAATACAAATCTTATATTTGAAGTCTTGCTAGAGACTTTGTCAAAAGAAATTTACCTCAAAACCAGAATTAACATAAGCCAGCTATGAAAGGTCCTTTATATTGTTTTCTGAATAAACATGTGAGCGTGCGCGCGCGCACACACACACACACACACACACACACACACACACACGGGATGGAGAATGACTCACGAAATACATATCAGAATAAAAGGCACAGTTCCCAAGATACACAGTGATTATGAAATTTTACAGGAAAATCTCATTTTATGACAGTTGTCCTACCATCAAAATTAATAGTACCCCATTAAGTGCTTAAAACCCACCTGAGTTTAAATGACAAATTTCAGGGTTATCCTAACAGTGTACTACTGAAGAATCATAGGATACTCTACAAATACAATCTTTCTCCTTTGGAAAAAAAGTCAAATTAACTGCCTGGTGGTGGTGGCTCAAGCCTTTAATCCCAGAAATTGGGAGGCAGAGGCAGGCAGATCTCCAAGTTCAGGGCCAGCCTGGTCTACAGAGCAAGTTCCAGCACAGCCAGGACTACACAATAAATTAACAAATATACTAACTTTTATCCATCATGCAAAGAGATAAATGTGAATCTGAGAGAACAAAATATTTGAGATAAAGTCCCATAAGCTAAAGAAAGACAGAATTTAAAGCCAGATCGGATTGGCATTTGGTTCTTTGCAGTCCTCATTCTGTTTCTGGTATAAGCAAGGCTTTCTTTTCCACCTCTCAAACATCTGCCTGTCTTGCCGCCAATGGACTATCTTTCCCAAGGTGAATGTGATATTCCAATTTAATATGAAATGCACCAAAATAATGTGCATCTGAGAAAATGAGAACGAAAATACTGAAAACAAGGCAGGGACCTCTGGAAACCTAGTAAACATTTTCTTTTAAAAGTACTCATGAGGCCGGGCGGTGGTGGCGCACGCCTTTAATCTCAGCACTCGGGAGGCAGAGCCAGGCAGATCTCTGTGAGTTCAAGGCCAACCTGGGCTACCAAGTGAGTTCCAGGAGAGGCGCAAAGCTACACAGAGAAACCCTGTCTCGAAAAACCAAGAAAAAAAAATTACTCATGAAAGAGACACTACAATTATACAAGTAAAGATAGGAATATCATTTAGAGTGGACCTCGCACTATTTTCATAAGTTTATTTTCTATAGCATCCTTAGGTTTGGCTAGTGGCCCCACTCCAAATCATAGTTGAGAAGATGAGGCTGGTGAGAAACTAGGAGGGAGACTGACTTTCAAGGAAGCCAGTTAAGCACAATTTAGATCTATGTATGCTGGGGTAATTGACCAACATTAGTATACTTACTAGTATGGAGTATTTAATTAGTACTATTTAGTCAACCACCCAGAGATGAACATTGATAGATGAAGGAAAAATATCTGTCTACTTGTAAGAAAGAACTTTGGCAAGCATTGTACTTTAGACCAAAATCATTTCATTTTTGTTCTTTTGGGTTATTTTACAGATATCCCACTTACATAATCTATGCTACATTGTTTATTTCTCCTTCACTGTGAGAAAACAGCTGACAAAAGTGACTTCCGGAAGGAAGTGTTTATTCTGGTTCCTTCCTGGCTCGTGAAGAGAGAGAAACCACGGTGGTGGGAAGGTGCTGTGGCAAGAGTACTCCAGCTGTGGTGGCAGAAGCGAGGAGCAGTGCGCCCCCCTGAGCAGGCGGGCAGTGGGGAGCAGAGACGGATGCTGCCCAGTCCATCTCATTCTGATTCAGTCCAGGCCCCCAGCCCATGCTATGATGCCAAACACATTCAAGGTGGGTCTTCCCTCTTCCATTACAGCTTTCAGGAAACATTGAGAGTTCTATCTCCTCCCTTATCACAAATCCAAATAGGTTGACAATGAAGATTAAACATCCCCTTAGCTTAGGTTAGACAAGAACATGATAGCTTTCAGGAAAACACCTACCATCATTCCATATGTTTAGATTTGCATAATGGGAATGAGAAACACAATACCCAATCTAAAGATACCATGATTTGCCCATTAGAGTAACTGAGTACGAGAATGAGTTTCCATCAGAAAAAAAAAAGCAATACATTTAGTGTTTTTAAATATCACTATTGAATATATACTCAAAATAATTTCTAGAAATGTTCCTTCCTTTATCCAAATGGAGACTCTCACACCAACGAGTACCCAATCGGTCATGGAAATGATTCTCTCTAGGGTTCTTGTACTGTATACTATCTGTCTTTTAATTGGGCAATGGAGGGTTGAATTACAGCTGTCATTTTCAGGCAACAGTGCCTCAAGATTTTACAAGTTCTGGTGCTTCTGACTCTAAATCTATGCATCTTATTTTGTCTTCTTATAATTTATTTGAAAATGTTTATTCGAATTTATAGAGAGACATAATCTTAAGAATGTCTAGATGAAAGCATCCATCATCTAAACAGAGTGGCAGTGTTTGAAAATACCAGAAACTTAAAAAAAATTCTCAGGCTGGGCAGCAGAGGGGGTTTATATGACATAGATTACAGTCCATTCTCTGGAAGCCAAGCGAAGAACCTGGAGGCAGGAGCAGAAGCAGAAACCAATGGAGGAAAGCTGCTTACTGGCTTGCTCCCAATGACTTGTTCAGCTACTTTTCTTATAATGACCAGTCCTCCCTGGCTAGGGATGTCACCACACACAGTTGACTCCTACATTAATTTGTGGCTAAGAAAATGCCTCACAGACATGCTCACAGGCCGATGTGATGGGGGCGAATTCTCAGCTCTGGTTCCCTCTTCCCAGGTATGTGAAGTTGACACTAAAGCTAACTATGGCACCTACCGTCGGCAAAGCTCTTGGTCAGTTACCATAACAGGGATTCAGATATGCAGGAATACTTCTATGGAACTTAACTTTAGCTTTTACAACAAGCAATTTCTAAAACGATTTTTAAATTCCCCAACGTGGACTATTCTTAGTCTTAAAACTTAAGTCATATCACCCTATTTACACATACAAGAACTTACTTTTCAAAGCATGTTTTCATTCTATTGACAATTTTCCATATAAATTTAAACATCATCTATATTCATTACATTTCTCATTACTGTAACAAAACACCTGACAGGGATGTTTATTTGGCTCGCATTTTCAGGAGAACAGTCTGTCATGGCAGTGACAGTATGGTGACTGAACCATGTGGCTGATACTTGCTATATTTTAGAAAGTCAGAATTAGAAAACAAGGCCTATCCAAGATCTTAAATGTTTCCAGTGAACTCCAACAGCAATACTTCCTGTGGCAAAGTTCTCATCTTCTAAAACAGTGATACAGACTAGGGATGAAGAGTTCAAACACATATGTATTGGGACATCTACATCCAATTCAAAATATCTTCTGAATATTTTTAAAATTATAATATAATTATATCCTCCCTTCCTTTTCCTTCCTTGATCCCATGACCCCACACCTTGCCATCTCTCAAATCCATAGCCTCTTTTTCTTTATTGTTAAATATATAAATTTAACTTGCTCTGTCTGTGTATGGCAGATTGGTATTAGATAACCAATTGATGGGGATTCCTAGAGGAAGAATATTTCTCCAGTTCTCAGCATTCCTCAGTTGCCTATAGCTCCTTGTCTAGGGTTGAGGCCTCCTGAGCTTTTTCCCTTCCTTGTTAGGAGGTCTACTGGTATCATCCTTGTTCAGGTCTTATTCAGGAGTCATACTGATGAGACTTGATGGGGCAAAATTATCTCTGCAATAGGTGGAGATCATTACAGAAAACTATAACTGATCAAAATACAGAGAATAAGAAATTGTGTGGTGCCTGGATCCACTGATACTTATGCACCACAATTTCTTCCTAAGGATCAGGAGTCATTTCAGAGGGGTCAGAAAGATTGTGAGATCCTGAGGCACAGTCTGCTGTGAGATTGTGTCCCCTAGAAGTCTTGAAACATTTTAAACTACATTTAAGCATCTAATATTCTAAATACTTTAGTAGGTACACTGGGAGATTTTAATAATCAAGTTATGCCAGAATCAAATACATTTAAACTGTGATGTGAAGAAATGCAAAATTTATAAATTAAGTGCTCTGATAATGTTTACAGGATTATTAAAACTCAGCTGACAATCACAGTTCTAATGTAATTATTCAAATTACCAAATCTAAAATGGAATCATAGCATAATCTACTTTCTAAGAGTCAAATATTCTAAAACATTGCAATTACAAGTATTTTAAATTCCTGGTACTATAAATATTAGCACAATGAATTCAAAGCCTCCCATGCTTCATAATAAAACTTTCCAAGAGACTGATAAATGCTTGCTCACAAAAATATTTATTTTTGATCGTCTGTAACCCTCCCTCAATCCTAGAGTTGGTTTTCCAGTGCTCTAAAACTCACGAAGGATCAGAAATTCAGCTAAGACTTTGTCTGCCCTCTTAACAGCTGCCTTTAGAGAATACCCTAAACACTATAGTTTTCTTGTCAAACATGCCATAATTCTAAGACTTCAATGTCCAATACCTGAAATTCTATGTTGAAAGTTAATCTCCCCTATCTGATTGCACATTTCTCTGGCCCTCAGGCTATATTTCCATTCTACATCCACGAAAACAATCCACATGCATTTTCACATTATTTTAAACGCTTAAAATAAGACATGTCCCGTAGATTATGGTTATCACAAGTGGCTCCATGATTCTATTTGGACACAACTTATAAGACCATCTTCCTGCTGTCATTTAGACATAGTCACTCAAAAGGACCAGGCACCAAAGACCCAATTTCCAGCTGGTGGCGCCATTGAGAGGTAAATGAATCATGGGAGTTCAAACTTCATTAGTTGTTCAATCCATTTGTAAGCTCATATTGAATGAGTTATTAGAAGGAAGGGGCTGCTGGGCCCCTAAAGATGTGTCGTCGTCCCTGGCTCATTCTTGTCTCTCTCTTTGCTTCCTACCCTCCTTGTGACGAGCTGCTTGGTTCCACATCTTACTATTGTGATTTGGTCTGACTTCTGTCAGGTAGGCCTAGCCACTGACTAAATCCTCTGAAACCATGGGTTCAAATGCATTTTGCCTCTTCTGAGTCAGCTATTTCCTTCATAATATGAAGCTGATCAACACAAGCCCAGGCTCTCTTCTCAGGAGCTGGGGTGTGGCATCCTTTGCATTATCAAGTCGGTCACATTTTAGCCACTGCTTTGATTTCCAATCTCCCCCAGAAAGGAAAGAAAAAAGCAGCTAGAAATTACTTGTAAGGATAGACGTCTTTTGATAGTGATATAAACTTATGCTGCTGCCCCTTTTATTCTTTCAAAAGTAAAATAAATAAACAAATAAATAAACCTCTAGTATTTACTTTAGATGTGAATCATAATTAACTCTTCATAGTATTCTTGGATAAATCAGTTCAGACTCCTTAGTACGTATCTAAACAACGGTACAGATTCACTAATCAGTGGTCATATATGAAACAGCACAATAACTTGAAGAAATCACCATATAAACAAGGTATTTGTACCCTTAATTCAGAGAACTAATCCCCTTCAGAAAAACAGCATCCCAACACCCTATAATTCAGTTTAAAGGCATTTAATATAATTTTTTGTAAGTTTAGTACTGACTAATGAAAAATAAATAATGAAGTATACACATAAGAACACAGGGCTGGAGAAAGACAAAATACACACATACACACACACACACACACATACACACACACCCTGAATGACATACAAAAGACAGCTTCCCACTGCTTCATCAGTAAAAGACAGAAGCAATACCCTGCATCTTCTATTTGAAGAAGAAAATTACTTTAAAATCATAAACCACATTCCATTTATCTGGGTTTGTTTGTTTGTTTGTTTGTTTGTTTGTTTGTTTATTGGGCTTTGGTCAGGGGAGATCTGCCATGTCCCTCTACAGGCACTTCATTTGCCTTGGACTCTGTCAGTAAGTGGTGCACAATTGGTAACTAAGGAAGCTGTGGCATGGGTGGTAACTAAGGAAGCTGTGGCATGGTTGGTAACTAAGGAAGCTGTGGTATGGTTGGTAACTAAGGAAGCTGTGGCATGGTTGGTAACTAAGGAAGCTGCTGTGGCATGGTTGGTAACTTAGGAAGCTGTGGCATGGTTGGTAACTAAGGAAGCTATGGCAATGGAACTGGCCTCACAGATATAATCAGGGATGAGGTGACTGTCAGTGAAAATCCTCTACAAAATTCACCATGATTTAGAGCAAGAAAACAACAATATACAAAGAAGAGGAAAGATAAAGATGAAAATTGAAATGATAATTTTAATTTATTCTGGAGAATATTTTCTTTTTTTTTTTTTTTTTTTTTTTTTTTTTTTGGTTTTTCGAGACAGGGTTTCTCTGTGTAGCTTTGCACCTTTCCTGGAACTCACTTGGTAGCCCAGGCTGGCCTCGAACTCACAGAGATCCACCTGGCTCTGCCTCCCGAGTGCTGGGATTAAAGGCGTGCGCTACCACCGCCCGGCATTTTCCTGTTTTAAAAAAGAGCATCAAGCAAATGTCCTGCATATCCAGGTAACAACTTTAGAAGGAGACTGTTTTGTGTGTTGTTACTACAAAGTTATTTCTTAAAATTAAAAATTGTTTTAAAATTACTTCCTTTAACTTCAGATTTTATGACCGAGACAGAAATATTTTCATCTGGAACACTTGTGAGATAACAATTGATACTTCTAAAAGTCTGAAAGAGATCCACAATTCTTATGAGTGGAGTTTGCTATATTGTCACTAAAATGGTACCACATCTATTTCCATAGCAAAACTCATGAGAATAACTAGATTTAATGTACTGTTAGCTCTATATGATATCACTAACGCCAGCAAGCTTTTTAACAAAGATTGCAATTCTTACTTTCCCACATCAATTGATTTAGAATTTCTTAAATCAAGAGTTGTAGTGTCTCATCCCCACACTTACATACTTTCTCTCCTTAGCATTTAAAAATGCCAGATGCAAAACTGAATTATGTTCTAAATAAATTGAAAGTTAGAGAGCACACTGTAAGCCCCTCCCACAAGGACCTCCAATGGCTAGGTTCCATTCACAGGACACTCTAACTGCCCTAACTGCTGGACCCTATCCCCATCCTACAGAGTAAAATCTCTGGACATGAAATCCCACTAATCTCCACCCTGGAAAGCTCCACCCTGAAAAGTTCTACCCGCTTCCCCAAAAAACTCTATATAAGCCCTGTATCCTATTCAGTTTTCAACTGTTTCTCACCGAGCAGAGCCAACCACTCTGTTTTTCCCCCTCCCAATAAATATCTTGTGTGTGGGGGGGGGGGTTTGTTGTGCTTTGTCACATGGAATACTGAAAGTCAGATTCATCATGAGAGTAACCCAAATGAAGAAGCTTCACTTGTATAAATTGGGACATGTGATTAACTACCAAAGAAAAAATCACTTAATTGACATGAAGCCATGAAGTTGTAAAATAGAACCTCATATATTTTTTATATTTTCATTAGTCTTGAGGCCTCTAAGCACTTATGGTTTACTAAGCAATTAAAATTATATTAGCATTACAAATGAAGCTGAGCATAGTGGTACGAGCCTTTGAAACTCAGTACTCAAGACTCTGAAGCAGAAGTATTATGATGTGAGGCACTCTAAGACTATATAGTTAGAACCTGTCTCCAACAAAAACAATAATAAATAAAGGAACCAACCTTTGCTTAACCATTTTTAGTATTTTTTAGAATAGAGTTGAGTGTGCTGATATGATTGTTTCAGTTGAGTGGAGGATGACTGATACTTATATAAACTACCATAACTTCCTTGCAAATTAATCAGTTAAGATTTTTCTTCTCATATCGTCCCATCATAGATGAAAGAAGAACATTTAGAAGGTATAAAGTGGAATGTTACACATGCTTTGGAAGCCAATACTATATCCTGCAGTAACTTAATGAAGGAAACAAACATTCCTAAACAAAATTGATCAAACATCCTTTTACTAAACTTTTAGTATCACTAATCCACTCATGTTAGGCTCCCTCCACTGGATCAGAGCAGCCAATGCAGAATGCCAATTCTTGTAGAGAAACATGTCATATCAAAATGAGTTTGTCATCAAATCTTTGTGCAAAAAAAGCAACCAAGGGGGATAAATCTGTTAGCTTTGAGAGTGGGCACTAGAAATTAGGTAAATATCCAATTCCATAATACAAGAACTTAAGCCCCTAATACAGAACTATTACAGAACTATTGATTGTCATGATACATGATATGTGAGGCATGAACATTTAATACCTCTAGATATCTCACATACAATTTGTGAGCATCCAGTACTTGTCTGTTTCAAACTTTGTACCTGTGGAACATGGTGGAATATTCTTGAGAAGGGTCTCAAGGATTAATTGTTTTGAGAACTGGAAAATTGCTTTGGCCTTGAAAGTGGTTGAAGATCTAAAGTGATCAGACAGGGCAGTCATCTATCTGGCAAAACTAATTGAGATTTTAGAATCTTTCTTCATATGTAATTGGGAAAATTAAAAAAATGCATGATTTCAATACAAGTAAGATAAGGAGATTTGATACTTGTGTGAAGAATGACCTACTTCTTCAGGACTTCTCACCATCAAACATTTTTTTCACTAAGACCACTGCTGCACTGCTGTGTAATAATCCTTCTGCACACTGTGAATATGTATTACTCTCATTGGTTAATAAAAAGCTGACAGGCCTGTAGCCAGGCAGGAAGTATAGGCAGGACAACCAAACTAAGGATACTGGGATGAAGAAGGGTGGAGTCAGAGGAGTCACTAGCCAGATGCAAAAGGAGTCAGACATACAAAATGAAATAGAGGTAAAAGCCATGTGGCAGAGTGTAGATTAACAGAAATTTGTTAATTTAAGTTGTAAGAGCTAGTTAATAATAAGCTTGAGCTATCAGCCTAGCATTTATAATTAATATTAAGACTCCATGTTGGTTATTTGGGAATTGGCAGGTAGGATAGAAATGTCTATCTACAGGTCACTACCATTAACCTGAGAATATCAATTTTAAAGAACTATGATTCAACCCCGATATTCTCTAATCCAATGGATTCTGACTCTGTTAAAATAGTTTGCTGGAATTTTCAGCACCTTGGACAGTACAAAAGACAAAGTATTTTACCAAGCAAAATAGCAGTTCGCAGATCCTACAGATTCTGTAATTTACAGAATTCTGCTAAAATAATGTATTGCATCATTAAAACTAGGAGAGTTGAACAAATATTTGGAGTGTTAAGAGCAGTTGCTATTTTCACTTTTTGTTTTGTTTGTAGTTTTTAGTTTACATCTATGTGTGCACATGTTGGTGTTGTATGTACACTTGAGTGCTTGTTCCCATACAGTCTGGAAGAGGGTGTGGCAGTCCTTGGAACTGGAACTACAGGTGGTGGTTGCAAGGTGCATGATGTGGATACCAGGAAGTGAACTCTGATGGTACTCTGTAAGAGGAGCAAGCACTCATACCTGCTGAGTCAGCTCTCCAGCCTCTCTCTATTTCAACTATTGGTTGAAATACAACTATTTGTTGTATTGCATATATTCCATGACACAATTTATATTACTTACTGTTTCACAAAGAAGTAAACTGAGATTAAATAATTTTTGTCTTGGTCTAAACCATTAATATACTATAAACACAGGACTCTAAATCCAACATTCTGACTGCTGAGCCCATAATTTTAATCATATCACTGTGATGCAATAAAATGTTCCAACTAAAATCAATATGCTCTTAAAGATTATGATATAAGCATCATTTTACTATTTTATTCAAAGTTAATCTTCATGAACTTACAAATAAAATCATTTATTTTCTCTTAAGAAGTATTATTATTTATTAAAACTAACTTAATACTACTCTGAAATAAAGCAAAATTTATTTTGTTAAATGGCATGTTGCATTAAGTTTGGAAACAAAATATACATTATTGCAATAACAATAGGAAGTGAATTTTGAAGTATGCTATAAAAATGGCACAGAACTTTTTTTATAATTTGAAATTTTAAATTGCTGAACTTCATAGAAAGAATATTTTGGCATAAATTTATAAACATTTGTAATTAATTTCTAATTAATAGATTGTTCAGGATTTTATTTTAAAATTTTCTGCAAATAATTCATTGTGTTTAAAGTGATTATGTCTTCCCAATGGAAAGTCAATGGAATATATTTTTTTCTGTGTTATTCTTCCTAAAATTATATTTTTGAAGTCTGAGAAATATTCATTTTGTATAAACAATTGGTCTTGAAAATATGCTAAACATCGTGTGATTTTTCAACCACTAAAGCACAATATCTGAATTATTCAGAAGAAAGGTTATAATCTGACTCACAGTTTTGGAGTTTTGAATATATGATCATTTATATTATCACTGTGTATATGTGATACAGATGCATGTTATAGTGCAAGCATGGAGGATACTGTTCATTGATGGCCTGGATACAAGAAAGTAAAGAGAAGGTCCAAGTGTTACAGACCCTCTCCAGACCACAGCCCAATGGCTTAAATCTATCCCAACTGGTATCAACTATTAAAGCTCACCACTTGCCATTTAGCATCACCCTGAAAAACAAACATTTAACAACACATGTAGCAAACCTACTAATAAACATTTTTAGTTGTGATCTTTATTTTCTTCTCTGTCTAATACAAATTAAATAAGCAATAATTAAATCTAAAATTTAATATAAAGTTGTGCATAATTCAAAATTGCCGCCACTGGTCAAAATGTGCAAATGAGTAATTAATGGATAGAGTAACCATGTCAGGGCATCCACAAATGAAGTCTCTAACCATCATAGGTATCATTCTTATGTTTTATGGACATATGCCAGTAACTAAGTTTAGAAAATAGAAACAAAATTTATAGTAGTTTCCTGGCTTTTATCTTTATCCAGCAGTTTACTAAAAAAAAATTTAAAAATGATTATTACATAATTTCTTATTATAACTTTTCATTTGCTCTAAGGGGAAACAGACACCAACACAGGTAAAGCCAAGTACAGCACAGCCTAAGCAAGGTACACTTCTCTAACTTTTACATATTTATGCTCACTGTGATACTCAAGATATTTATACACATTTACACTATATGAGCATATATTTTATACTTATGTATATGCCAAGGCTGTTGTCCCTTGAAGCATGTGCATGTATTTAAAACGTCATCAAGTAGCTAGTTCCCTCATCTGTCATTACCACTATGCTGCACCCTGTGGAAAATCATCCTTTCTGTAGAAGACAAATACTGACTAATCAATGAACATATTAGATCTCTTTCTCCATGGACTACTTGCAGCATATTTGAAGGCCTAAGTCTTTGAGTAAAAATGGTCGAGAAAGCTATCCATGGAGCTCAGGTGTTGGGTTTTGCTGTGCTGTTGTTGTTATTGCTGCTTGTATATTTCATTTCCAAAGTATTTGTTACTAATACAAACTTTTTTTGTTTGCTTAGGTCCATTCAAACTATCTCACAAAACCATTAATAGATTATCTATACTTGCCAAATATCAAGACTAATTTATGAATGAAAGTTACTCAGATTAGTAGAGGACCCAGGGGGTACAGAAGACCTCTAGATAAAAGAGCAGAATCTATTCATTTTTTAGGAAAGTAGGATTAGCAATGTGATCTGACCTGCCCTGGAGTGTTTCAGACTTGTGCTGGTGAATGAGGGATTAAATACTTAAGCCAGCTTCCTAGCTTCCCTATGCATTGGGAATCTGAAAAACACATCCACTATCCAATATGACACTCATCTCACTCAACTAGATCAATTAGGGCTTCCCTAAGTATCAGTTTGAAAAGGGAAAAAAACTGCCATTAGAAATAGTTGGTAGATTACAACTCTATGATATACCCACATGATCAATATCTATACTGATAGACAGCATGAATGTATTAGGAATATATGCATGCACCCAACTTTCCAAATCATAGTGTGCAGTTTTATCAGCAAGAATAAACAAACATATTCTACAAGTTTGTAACTTAAGAGTAAGCATCCAGACAAAGCCTTAGTTTCACCCAGCATACATCAATTTGCAGATTACCTGTGAGGGCAATATAGAGAACCAAAGATAAGTAACTTCAACTTGCTTATCATCAGGAATGGGCAGGGATCACAGACACAACACCAGGATCAGGGAAGGAGAGGTGCCAAGTGGAAATTCCTTTTATGTCTCAGAGCTAAGGGTAGACAAATATATCTGTCTATTTATAATGCATCCTATGAAAATCCATGAAAAATTCTTTCTTGAAAAAAAAAGCAGCTCAGTAAATCATAGTCTGAAAAAAATCCCTGGATTCTTTAGGATGCTTCACCATCTCTGGAAAGGCTAAGCAAGGTAGACACCAATAGCCATGGTTGTCTGCCTGTGCCTGTGTCTGTGCCTGTAAGGACCTGTGCATGTGTCCTCAGCAGTCCTATGTATGCAATGGACTAAAGGCAAAGGAAGGGGCTCAGGTGAACAGAGGCCAAGAACAGGCTCTACACCTCCATCATGCCAGCATCTCTTTACTGGGTGACTTCACCCAGCAGACTGGAAGGAACCATTCAAAAGTGAGGGAACAAAAGTGAACTCTGTATAGTATATCCAGCTTAACGCTGGATACCCTCCAATCCCAGCAAAAGATGTCTTGTCAAAGCAAGAGAAATAAATCAAACAAGATGTATTTCACCTTTAGTGGAGCCAAGTGATCGCAACAATCAACTCGTTCATCATCTTCCATCACTGAGAAATTTAGTAAACAGTAGCTGAACAGGGGTCGATAAATGTATTTAAATAATACCTTGGCTCCGACTTGCTGTGCTTTTAATTTGGTAAATAAATGCCTTCCACTGGGCATGCACTCTAGAGTCCAGTAAATGACGTGGATTAAGCACTCTGTAGCACTGCAGAACTGAATGCATCTCAGAGGTCTAGCGAACTATAATGGTCCTGGTACATTCAGCTCAAATCACCCTGCTGTTTAATTTCAAACATTAAAAAGGGGCGTGTGGGGGCAACAAAATTTTGAAGTTAAAAATAACACTTTTAAAAATACTTTTAAGCTACCTGAACAAATAACATATATATGTATATATATATACATATATATATAGAGAGAGAAATATATTTTTATATATGTTAAGAAACAGAAGCATAAAATTGTCCCTAATTCTACTGCCTAACCTCAGAGTAAGTCTCCCAGTGTCACTCTAGAAAACATTATCTAGCAATAGATGTAACTTATGCTCCTCTAACTTGGTTTTACAAAAAAAAAAAAAAAGAGAAGAAGAAGAAGAAGAAGAAGAAGAAGAAGAAGAAGAAGAAGAAGAAGAAGAAGAAGAAGAAGAAGCTTGGTATAGTGGTACATATCTTTAATTCTAGCATTCAGGAAGCAGAAGCTGGTAGATTTCTGTGAGTTCAAGGCCAGACTGGTCTACATAGCAAGTTTTAGGCCAGCCCATGGTTATTACATGAATCATGAAAGGAAATCTCTCCAATACTGTTTTTTTTTTTAATGTATTTATATACCTTTTCTCTGGAAACTTGTACGAAATCATGTTGACCAAAATATATTTACAGTCATACATTTAGTGATTTGTCCATTATGCCACTTAAATGAAGTAAAGAGGATTAGAACCCTCTTTCAGGAGGAACATGGAACAGAATTCTGAGTCCTCAGCTTGAAGGAAAGAATGCTGGGGGAGTTCGTGGCAGAGGGAAGAGATACACCAGAGTATGATTTGCAAACACTTGCAGATTGCTAGGTTAGATGTTAGACACAGCCACAAGGGGCTATGAGAATAAACATGTGGGGGAAATTAAAGATGAAAGGAGCTATTTAAACCTGAAACTGGCTGCCACAGGAACTGTGGCAAAGACTTGTCATGGGTGGCATTACAAAATAAAATGTGGGGTTACATGCCAAACTATTAAAACAGTAGTCAAAAACACATTAAGGCTGAAACTGCATGGCATTCAGGCTCCTATTGATTTTCAGAGGGTCTTGAAAGAAGCCATTGGTATTTGACCAAAACAATAAACCCAAACTCAAAGGGTGCTGATGTATTCCCTCTTCATATTAGAGAAGGGGTAAGGATGGTGGTAGGGGATTGATGGCAGAGAATATGTGAGCTGGTAAATAGATGAAAGTCAATGGCTTCCAAGGGAGGAGAATTAGGGCACTTGAGAAACACACTGTCCTTGAGCAAGTTAGTCTGCCCTGTCCTACAGCTCTGTCTGCCTTTCTAGAAACAGTGACTTTAACTCATGGGCATATCATGGATGTTACCACAATCCTGAGGTGACACAAAATATGGAGCACAGCAGTGTTTTAACCTGGGGGTCTCAGAGGGTGTACATATCAGCATTTAACACATTTTCTGGCTGAACAAACAGATGCATTAAGAAACAAAAAGGAAGCTTAGAGAATAACGCATTTAGCCAGAGGCAGACACACAGCCTTCCTAAATTTCTACTTTTTTACTGACTCGATTTCTCCAGAGAGAATTCTCCAGTGACAGGCTTTAGAAAGAAATGCAACTCTAAGAGTATTACTTCTCCCAAAGTCACCTCTGCCAGAGAAGTGATTTCACCTCTGTACTTGGCTGCTCATGGGTTACCAAGATAAACTTGGAAGTCCTGCAGAATTTGCCATTTTCATCTCAGCACCCATGTATCCCTCTAACATCTTGTTTCTCTAAATCTATCTCATGCCAAGTTGCCCCCCTGAAAGGCAAGACAGTCTAACCTGGAGGATCTTAGTCTCAGGGAAGGCCTCTGGGTTTCCTCATGTTTTCTCCCACCTACAGCAGTATTAGTCCTAGAGGCTAAAGTAGGGTGTTAGTCCTCATTGGCCTGCCCCTCCAATCACCAAGAGAGTCAGAAACCGACACTAAAACTCCAGGCCACACCAAGGAAGTCAAACCGTCTTGGAAAAGAGTTAAGAATCCTTCTCTTTCTGTTTTTAACCTTTAATATTGTTCTGAAGCTCACATAAAAACCACAGGTTTTGTTATTCAGTCCTCAGTTGCAAGTCTGTGTTAGCCTTCATCCAGTACAGCAGCCTCTAACCACATGCATCACTGAGCACTTGAAATGTGGCTAGCCCAAAGAGATTCACATTATATCAAATGCACACTGGATTTCCTAAGTACCTTAGTTCTAAAGAAAGAATGCCAAATATTTGTCATATGTTGAACTGACAATTTAGATAGATCAAATTAAACAAAATACATCATTACATTTTTTTGTTTTCTTTTAATGTTTTAATGTGACTAAGAAATTTAAGATTCTATATAGTGGGTCATGGATGTCATATCACTTATGCTACAAATGTCCAGTATGCCCACATACTTTCTCATGTGACTCATTACTCATACAACAGCATCTGAAGGATGCTGTTGTCCAAGCTCCCTCAGACTTGAGTTTTCTATATAAACCTTTATAGCTTATGAGTCCCTTATGGTTAGTGCATACCTTAACTTACTCCAGCTCATTTTCAACCTTGCAGCTTCAGTATAGGTCAAAAGCAGTTACCCTGCATAATGCTTTGGAAACAATGCTACCTTCTTTTATTCTTTGTGATATTTCCCAAAGACTTCTCCCCCCACTTTAAATATGGTCTCTGTTAAAATCATACTTCTAATTATCAATTTGAGGATCAGAGAACAATGTGGACTACAAAATGATAGACTAATAGGACCAAGGGCTTTAGATAAAGACTACTTAAATAATCTATTTCAACTATATTTTCCAAAACATAAAAGATAAAATATATCTCATAAGCTTGGCATGATGATTAAATGGGATTATTTCTCTAAAGTAACTTGTATATAAAAAAGTACTCAGCAAGTGACTGATTTATTTTCTCCCCCATTATTTTAAGTAATGTCAAACTATACCCTCATTTTCATTCATATAAAATCTGCATTAGTTTTGGTTGAAAGTGAAAAAGTAATTCTCTGTTTTGAAATCTGTGGGGAAACTGAAGAAATGCCACTCTTTGTCATTTTGCATTGTGCAGGCAGTTCTGTGTATTTGTGACTTCACTAATTCATGAAAAATGGCAATTATGTATCTAGACTTTTAATAACAGGGAAAATAATGTCCCTGTAATGTTCTGTCAAACCCTCACACCTAGGAAGACAAAGACAAAAAACAAACAACAACAAAAATGGCCTCCCAAAGAAATCAGGCCTCTGTAATTGATTTTTAAGCACTACTCATTTTTCTTAAGCATATTCTTCCCTTTTTCCATTTGTAGAGAGTACCATTAACAGCAGTCACATCCTACAACAACCTGCATGAAGGGGCCACATTACAACCTGCAACAATTTCTACCTGGAATTCATGAAGGAGCTTCTCTGGCCCAGTGCACAACCATTCACGAAAAAAGAAAAGGAAATCCTGCAGGCTTCATATCTTCAATAACCAAACCCACTTGTTGGAAAGTTGTTTTCTTGATATATTGATACAAATATCAGGTATCTTCTGTCAACACTGAAAATACTTTTCTTCATAAATAATATCCACTATGGTATATGGACAGATATATCACCTTTAAACTTTGTTTTAAAATAATTTCTTTATACAAATGATGCCACATGACCAATCTTTACTATACCTGGTCACACACCAAAACACAGCATCCTGCTACAGAGCTACTTGTTCAAACATGTTCATTGCTGCTGTATTCACAATAGCTATAAAATGAAATTATCCTAGCTTTCTAAGAACTGATGAATAGATGATGAAAATATGGAACAAATACACAATGGAATTTTATTCCACTGAAAAGAAAAAAAATGAAGTGATAAAATGTGCCTGTAAACATGGAATTTGAGGAAAATATACTGAGTGAAGTAACACAGGCTCAGAGAGACAAACACAGTGTGCTTTCTCTCATTCGTGAATCCTATCTCTAATCTTTAGATTAGTGGTTTAACTTAGACTACTTACAGACATAGGAAAACCAGATGGACCAGTGAGGAGAGAAAAACATCTTAAAGGAGGGAGATAGTAGAACACAGGTCATAAGAAGGGATGATGGAAGGTAGGCATTTAACTGTGGAGGGGATCAGTGGGTTGGACAGGGGAGTTGAAGAAAGAATAACTACCACTAAGAATGTTTGATAAGGTCATATGAAAACCTGTTTTATAAGCATCCTAAAATGTTATTTTTTAAGTAGAGTTTAATTGGAATTATCCTATATAAAGAGGTAATGTTCCTCCAAGAAGCTATAGTTATTAAACAATAAGCCCACTGTCAAATGGGGATAGAATCCTTAAGGTTGTTGGGCAGAAGGGTCCCACCCACACCCACACCCCCCCGCAAAAATACAACCTATTGCCATTTGTACTGGGTGTTTTTGTGTGTCAACATGATACAAGCTAGAGTTATCAGAAAGGGAGGAGTCTCAGCTGAGGAAATGTCTCCTTGAGATCCAGCTGTAAGCATTTTCTCATTTAGTGATCAATGGGAGAGGACCCAGTCCATGGTCAGTGGTGCCATTCCTTGGCTGCTGGTCCTGGGTTCTATAAGAAGGTAGACTGAGCAAGCCATGGGAAGCAAGCCAGTAAGCAGCTCCCCTTCCTGGCCTCTGCATCAGCTCCTGCCCTGTTTGAGTTTCTGTTCTGACTCACTTCAGTGATGAACAGCAATGCTGGAGTGTAAGCCAAATAAACCTTTTCCTACCCACCTTGCATTTTGGGCATGATGTTTTGTCACAGCAATAGAAATCCTAACTAAGACACCATTGTTCTTGTTCACTCCTGGGAATCTGATGATAAGACCTTAATGCTGAAGATACCACATACTTTGATTATAGGACATGGGGAAACCAAGCTAGTATTGACCTGGAAGCTTCCTCTCTGATGTCTATCTCTCATAGTACTAGAAAGTGTTAGCTAGTTGCTACACATAATATTCATCAATAGTTTACTCCACTCTGAACCCTGAAAGCTATAGTGGCAAGTTCCCTGGCAAAACATACTCATGAGTACAACAGTGGCATAATGTTATAGGAGTAACCAATCATGCACTCATAGAAGAAGGACTCAACAAGAAGGAACTTTATACCTGATACCAAAAACATGGTCAAGAACCCAAGGCTGGCGAGGGTATAAGCCCTAGGAAAGAAACTACTATGCCCATTGCTGTGTGACAAAACTTTTCCTGGGGAGATGCAATACACAAATCTACTCACCCCTGATAGGGATCCCACAACAGACCAAAGTATGAATACCACCAAAGTAACCCATGAGATTTAATAGGGTTATTTACAGAAGTGTGTGTGAGGGTTTACATACAGGAGCAGAAATGATTCAAATACAGCTGCATCATCAAAGGCCACACCAGCATGAGTAACAATTCACAAATGCTAGGGAACCTGGAGCACACTGCCCAGCCTGCTGGCAGCTCAATAGATTTGAGAGTATCCTTTCCAAGCAACTCAGTTGTATTAAACTTCTTTCAGGAAGCCCAGCTGATTTCTGCTTCCTACAGGCAGCTGACCTGCTCTCATAGTCTTTGCAGCTTGGTTTTAGAGTAACTCTCTGCAGGTTAATTGTTTACTCTGGGAGGGAGGGGTCTGCTGAATCTGGTCAGTTTTATGGACTTCCTAAAGCTATTTTGAGATGTTTTTCTCCCTGCCTAAAGAGCTTTCAGGTAGGGCAGATATTTCAATCTAGGAGAAAACTGTTGCACAATGCCTATACATTAGTGCAGGTCTCCACTTTCATCAGAGAAGCTTATTTTGCAGTGGACAGCAAGAAGTAAATAAGAGATTCACAGCTGGTAAAGGTGAAGAGCATATAGGACTGTAGAGTGCTCAGCCCTAAAGTGGATAACTTTATCACAACCTCTTCCCATAAGACTCAAGGAACTTCATGGAAAAGGGAAGGAAGAATTTTAAGAGCCTCAGGTCAGGAAAGACTTCAGTAAAACACTATGTTGTCCACATGACAGGGCTTTACCCATGAGTTCACAGCACCTATGGTTGCCTGCATAAGACTAAACTAGTTGATATTGCAGTGTGGGTGGAAAAAGGGACTCACAAGCCACCACTCCTAGCTTAGGAACTATTGGCAGTTAATGGCTGATGGAGGAGGGATCATCAGTCTTCTCCAGGGGTGTGGTCCTGCAAAGGTGCCCATGTTCCAGGGGATGGCCTACCCTATACCCATGTGCATATGGGTAGCACTGATTGTACTTAGTGTATAACTGATTAAAAAAAAAAAAGGTCATGAATTTGTGAGAAGGAGACATAGTTGGGAACATCTGATAGGATGTCAGAGAGTGGCAGGGAGTGAGGAACAGAAATAATTTTAAAGATACACTGGATATATGTATAAAATTCTCAAACAAATATTTAAAAGAAGATAAAACAAAGTATTTGAGAGCAACCTAAACATGGACGCTAGAACTTCTTGGGCATACTGCTTCTGTTTCTCTCAAATGTTTGTATCATGTGTTTGTAGACAAACATATACACAAATATGCATTCAAATACATATGCATAAGTATATATGTGAGTGTGTGATATTATTCATGGCTATTAAAATACATGATCATGGGAAGTAGACAATACTGAATTGCTGCATATTGCATCCTAACACCAGGTGTATACAATATTAGTATCAAACGATAAATGGATAAATCACAATCTCTACCACTGAAGAATGATTTCAAAGTTACTACAAATGAGCTGTACTTCTTCTCATCTCGTCAGTGGAGTTCTGGTATGTTTGGCAAACACATCAGAGCATTCCTTCCTGAATTGTGTTTACTTCCCAGAAGTGAGGGGTACAGTCTGTCTTGCTACACTGTCGGAAACTGAGGAACATGTAGAGACAAGTAAGCTAGCCTGATACCCAACCAACCCTGATAGAGTCAGGGCATTTATCCTCAGCCTGTGCCATGGCAGATGTGCCAAGGAGACATTATTGGTCCCTGAAAGGTACAATTCCTCACCCATTTCTGCTCTGCTTTTGGGAGAATAAAATGGTGAAGCACATTCAGATAAAGATTAATGGCATAACCTTTCCTGAGAACAGAGGGCTCTATAAGAGGTAGTAGTTGGTGACAAGTCCCTAACTAGGGAATGAAGGGAAGAAAGGGGTCACTTTCCCACCTATTATTTTAATCAACACCTCTAGAAATGGCAGAACACAGTTCTCACACAGCATTTATGACCTGCATCCTATTTGATGTATCAGATATTCTGTAAATTTTTATTCATTCATTCTTCATTTTAGATCTCTAGGGTCTACCATCCTTCTATGGCTAGGTGTGGGGGAGTGTATTATCTCCAAATTTACTGAAGTTACAATCTTTTAGAAAAACTCATGGTACTAACATAGCTTAATAGGGCATCTGAAAGATCTCTACATGCACTCACATGTTAAACTGTAGGCTATGCAGGGAGGGAGAGAAGGCAAGCAGAACCTCTGGCACCCTGGAGGAATCAGCATCATCTGACATGTACATTCGGGTCTATTCTTCAGCTGTTGTCTCTAGACCCCAAATTGTATTGCGATGAATACAGGTAGCAGGCACTTTATTCTGTGGTTCATTTTCATGTCTTCCTTCAAGACATACATAAGCAACTCAGACAGAACCACATGGGTAAACTACCTTCAGAAACTGCCAGGAAGGACTCCACAGAGGAGAAACAGGAGAAAATGAACAATGGTGTGTGACTTACTCAAATGAGAAGACTCTTAGGATACAAGAGCTTGTACTTTAATCTCCAATCAGGCAGATATGTATGAGGTTTGTGAGTGTACTGAATTATATACGTATTATTAAAACCTCTACAGCTCCTCCAGGAGGCTTCTTTAATTTTATATCCTCTTGTTAAAAAAGAAGAAGACGGAAAAAAAGTTACTCAAATGATTCTTCTTCATTATGACCACAAAGATGTGAAGGATGGCTCCCTGTGGGAAGTCCAGTATGAGGCTTAATTGGCATCACTTGTGATACCAGAGCCTCTGGCTGCTCAAAAGCCCATGTGTGATTCACGCCATGCTCACTGTTAGGTGGCTAGGCCACTTAGGAAGTGCAGTGGTTTAAAGGGAGATGCTAATGAGCTAATTTATTGTGATACTAGGTGCTGTATTTTGGAAACGATGTAGAGCTGAAAATCCTCTTATTAAGAGGTTTCATGAAGATTTCTATCTGTTTCTACTATGAGATTTTCAGTCTCAATGCCTTGCAAAAGGGAGTGACTATCCCATACATTCTCTAGCTATCTTTGCACACAACCAAATGTTCAAATATTAATGCTCTCTTTTATCACTACATTGTCCCAACATGACGGCACTTAGTTGACTCAATAAGGGTTAGAAGGATTTACACTAATTCATCTATAATATACCATAGGAACAAAGGGAAGAGAAGGATGTGTCAGTCCTCACTAGATGATAACCCTCTACCTTGTTAGGCTACAACATGACACTACTGATGATACATGGTGGACATGGCCATGGGGCTTTCCTGGATAAGGTCTTCCCAATTAATTACTAACACCTGGTGTCTCTTGTTTTTGCATCATAATCTAGAATCTCAACCAGACCTTTAATAAAGTTTCCTTAAATAGTCTAGCTGGGTATTCTATGCTTTACTGGAATTGGCTATGTAGTCCAGGCTGGCCTCGGATACACAATTCTCCTATCTCACCTTCCCAAATGCTACTATTACAAGTGAACAACACCAACTCACACTGAAAAGGCATTTTAACCTATATTTTGGAGCTAAAGACTTTTGAGGGCACAGTATGCTCTCCCAATTGGGCTACACCTCTAGTATTGATCTATCATTCAAAGACGGAAGCAACACGTTGGAAAGTCTATTTCAATGGAGATAATTCTTTATTCAGTGAGTTTGTATCCAGAATCTATACCTTAAGGAAAAGGTGGGCTACATCAAGGACTTTGAAATCATCAATAACAGACACTTGGATGGCAATAATATACTAAAATGCCTTTACATGTCAGGAATGAAGCAAGTTTCTGGCGACTGTTCATGTCGTGAAATGCTGGCAGAAATCCTTTAGATCCACAAGGGAACAGGGTTAGACTCTAATATCAACTACTCCCTGAGGCCTGGGAGATGAGTATGAAAAAAACTGAAGGAGGCTAAGGTTACAATAAAAACAACTGAGGATATTTCTGAATACTATAATGAAGATTTCTGAGTTGCAAGAGGCCAAAAGAAATAGCACACACACACACACACACACACACACACACACACACACACACACACAAAATAAATAAGGAAAGGAAAGGAAGGAAGGAAGGAAGGAAGGAAGAAAGAAAGAAAGAAAGAAAGAAAGAAAGAAAGAAAGAAAGAAGAAAGAAAGAAAGAAAGAAAGAAAGAAAAGAAAGCAACACTTAAAGCCAACTAGCTACAAGGTGGCTTTATTGGCATATCTTTTGTCTCCTCTCAGCCTGTACCCTGCAAGGGACTCAGTGTGAACGAGGATCACTTGTGGCTTTCCAAGAGCAATGAATGCGCTCACCTGCCTAAAGCTGCTCATCTAAGCACTGCTCAGCCAAGTTGAAAATGAGCATAGTTAAATCTGAAAACAGGAGTCAGAAGTCCCATTGTCTTCGGGCCACTGATTTACTGTGTGACATACACACTATGCCTCTGCTGCCCCCACATCTGTGAATCCACAGTAATGATTCTTTCGTTAGTTTGCTTAAAAATATGAATGCGAAAATATCCTATACCCAGGGTATCTCTTTGGCAGTCACTTTTAAAATGAAAAGACAGCTTCCATTTCAACAGGAAAGCTTAATAACCCAAAAGGTGAATAGATGTCATAATAAATAAGTGTATGCAAAGACATTAGCATGTTTAAAAGAGACAATGTATTTGTGTAACACCTAGACTCTTGTCATTTTTTAAAATCCTGTATGTTTGACCTGTTACTTCCAGCAAATCAGAATGAAGTGCTACACTGGTTGATTCATCCCATGTTATATTGCTTTTCTGCACACTAGCCTTTTTCAAATGGCTCTGTTGGAGAAAATAAATCATCTGTACAGCTCACTTCTTAGCCACATCAATCCTATTTAAAATATATATCCAGCCTAATCCAAATACCCAAACTCATCCTTTCTTACCGGATTGGATGTGAAAACTGCTCTGTACATCTTTCTGCAAATAAGACATCTGGTGTGAGTTCCCAATTGCAGATCCTCTGCCCAAAGGTTCACAGCAAAGAACTTTCAGATACTAAGTGCTACCTCCATGGTAATTGTGCTTATGGTTTAATCATGGATGCTAAGTATTGTCCACCGCTGTGATATGTTTATTTCCTGCTCCCCTAATGCAGTTTGTTAGCAACATATGCTAAGCTTCATGTGCAATGCTACATTAGTAATTCAAGGTCATTACCATTTTTATCTCTTAGGGTCAGAAATCTCAAAGAATACCACTGACTCTCCCCTTACTATGATAAAAAGGAATATCCAGAAGTCAAATGCTTATTCAAACACATCAAAGTTAAAGAGAGAAGCCATGTCTTTTTCTTCCCACATCTACTCAATTAGGCCTTTTAAGGGTCATCCTTAGACTTGTCCCATGATTTAGCAACTAGTTTATACTTACATTGCCTAAACACATACACATGTATGACTAAAACAAATGACAGATATAAATGAGCTCCAATTATTCATTTTAAGTTTTCAAACAGTCAGTTCAAAGCCTGTGAAATGGCTCAGCTGGTAAGAGTTCTTGGCACTAAGCCTGATGACCTGAGATCAATCTCCAAGACCTATATGGTGGAAAGAGAAAACCTACTTCAGCATGTTGCAGGCTGTTCTCTGATCTCCACATCAATGCCTTGGGATGCACACACACACACACACACACACACACACACACACACACACCACAATAAATTAATTCATTAAATTAAATTAAAAGGAATTAAGACTCACTGCAATATAATGTGAACCAAGCTTACATTCTTTCATGGTTTTGTTTCTCTTTATCTTGTCTTTTTTCTATGCCTGAAATCTAGATTGTCATTTCTACTTAATAACTGGGTCAGTTCTCTGCTACTGTAATGAATACCTGAGATAATTAATTTACAAAGGGAAAAAGAGTTTTCAAGATTTCAACCCATGATCAACTGGCTCATTTTCTGTGTGTTTAGGGTGAGGAAGGTCATCCTAGAGTATCTCAGTTGGGGTTTCTATTGCTGTGAAGAGACATCATGACCATGGTAACTCTAATAAAGGAAAACATTTCATTGGGGCTGGTTTACAGTTTAGAGGTTCAGTCCATTATCATCATATTGGACATGGTGGCGTGCAGGCAGACATGGTGTTGGAGAAGTAGCTGAAAGTCCTACATTTTGCAGGCAACAGAAAGTGGGCTGTCATACTGGGCGGTATCCTGAGCATATATGAGACCTCAAAGCCCGCCTCCACAGTGACACACTTCCTCCAACAAGACCACACCTACTCCAACAAGGCCATGCTCCCTAACAGTGCCTCTCCCTTTGGGGGCCATTTTCTTTCAAACCACCCACCACACAGAGAGACTGAATCATTCCCTGAAAGATTAGGATACAAAGAGAAAGGGGAAAAGGAGACCACTATCCCACAAAAACCCATAGGGTAAAAACCTTTTTAATGATTTAAAGGTTCACAGGAGATTCTACTTCCTTGCCATGTCTTTAAGATCCCACTTGCCCACACTTCTTAATATGCTTTCATGATGAAGACTAAATCTCAACATGGGTTTTGGAAGAGACAAACTATATCCAAATTTTAACATTACTCCATAGTATTTCACTTTTATGGTCTATAAAATTGTTTAAGATTTTAGGTAAATTGTATGTCAGGAAAACAGAAACCTAGAAAAGGAAGCAGCATGACCTTTATAACATATTTTTTTTTTTATATTTTCATGTTCAAACAAGGTGCAACTAATTTTGAATTAAAAACCAGGAAAATTGCGTAAACAGGGATGGCTGGCAATTCAAAGAAGCTATCTGAAAAGTTTTTCCATTAGAACTGCAAGAGGCACTCTGTGTCCTCCATTGTTAGCCTGGAAGAGAAGCATGCCCCGCTTCCTAGTAGGAAGGACTCTGACAGTTAATATGAAATGAAGCGGTTACTGTGGCAAGTAAGGGAAAGAACATCTTCATGAGACAGGGAGAGACACAGGCATTCCCTTCCCTGTCTTATACTGAGTAACCTTATACATATACACATGGCATGCACTTATTGTTTCTTCCATAAACAAACAAAAAATTAAAAACTAAGTTATACAGATGGACTGTCCTGTCCTGGCAGAGGGCCTAGAAATTTTATATCCAACCCTGAATCTACACCAGAATCACTTACTCAAGTTGCCATTTGACTAACCATTTAGAAAAATAGTAAGTAAATCTATATCTTGGAGAGATGGCTCAGTGGTTAAGAGTTCTTACAGCGCATGCAGAAGAATTCTGTTCTGTTTGGAGTACCCACAGCTCAAGGCCCCTATAATAAGGCAGCTCAAAAGCCCCTATAATTTCAATTCCAGGGTGTCTGGTGACCTCTTCTGGTCTCTGCCAGGACTGCACTCATGTAGTGCACATATAGACAGGCAGACACACACACACACACACACACACACACACACACACACACACACACTAAGACAAATAAAAATAAAATGTAAAGCAAAAATGCTATATCTTGAGGATTGTTAGACCCTAAATTCACAATGATGTTTTTATTAGCTATAGATTCGTAAACAAGACATGAAGTGACAGGAAGGAATCTGCAACTGTTTTTTTTTGTAAAAACCCAAGCAGAACCAAAATCTAAGTGGAAACCTAAATGTTTTTGTTTTTATTTTTGTTTTTGTTTTATCATAATATGTTCAGTTGGCTTTCTCTTCAAAACATTTCTGACTTGTAGTTTTCAATGAAGGCAGCTATAAACAATTCAAGGAATTACCTGGGTAGCCTTATGCCTCTAGTAGTCCAGGACCTTACTGCCTAGTGTTTTCTATTATGTGAGGAGACGGAGATGAGCACAGATTCAAACAGTCAGAGAAACAGACAGACATTGACTCCCACAGAAATGGGGAGTAAAATAAACACAAAAGAGTCTTTATGTTCAGGGCTGTACAGATATTTCCACTCTCACTTCTATAACTGAAAAAGAGGTTAAGTTTGTTACAATTAAAAACACTTTAAGAGTAGATTGAGGCAGATAAGGCCCACACACCAGATGAACAGGCTAAGTCTCAAGTGAAATTAAAAAAAAAAAAAAAAAAAAAAAGCTGTGACATGCACAGTACCACCCTGACCCAGAGGAGCCTAAAACCGGACCCCCAAGATGACAACTGCTGACATAAGACCCAGGACCAAATCAAGAAACACAACGATAGCCATAGAATCAAAGCCCGCCAAACAGCACACACATAAATACCTCAGCCCTTTGTTTAATAAAACGAGCTTGCTTGCATCTCTCAGAATCTGTGCCATTGATTCTGCAGCTTCTCACCCCCTGTCTCCATGGGTACCCAGGCCAGTAGGGCCAAACCAGCAACAGTAGATGATAGTCTAATTAAAAATAAGAGAGCTGGTGGTGTGCCAGAGCCAAATAATTTCTTCCAAGTTCTGAAACCTCAGTCCAGGTGAAAGAGGCTTCAGTCTTTGGGAAAAATGAAAACCATAAAAAGACACAATAGTTTTCAAGAAGCTTAATTTTCATTGAAATTCTGGTCCTCCAGTGTTTGATACTTAAACACCCTTTTTTAGAAATAAAAGTATTGGAGGCTGGGGATATAGCACAGTGGGTAGACTTCTTGCTGAGTATGCATAAAGCCCTGGGTTAAATCCCAGCACTGTACAAACCAAGCACGGTGGTGCTTGCCTATGATCCCAGGACACAAGAGACAGAGGCAGGAGGATCAGCAAGCTTCTGGTTAAAAAGAAAATTGAAGTCAAGCATATCATTATAGACCATAGATTTAGGTTTTCTTTTTTAAATTTTTATGTATTCACTACTTATGGCAGGGGTAGGGGCAGGATGCACACTTGCCCAAGTGCAAATGTGGAGGTCAGAGGACAACTTTGGGGAGCTGCTTCTCCCCTTCCCTCAAGGAGTCATAACATCAAACTCAGGTACCCAGTACATGGGTTTTGTGAAAAAACTGACATCTGCATTGGTTTTTCTTTAAGCTTTAGACTAAAAAAAAAAAAAGCAACTGAAGACTTACATTTAACTAATTTCTTGATAGATGAATTACAAGGATAACAAGGACATATGAATATAGAAAGGGAAAAACGATACTCTAAGGACATACTGTGAGATATCTATAAAACAACCAAGTATCATTATACATTCAAAATCTTAGGACAGTCAAAGACTTGCACAAGGTACAATAGAAGAATCTCAGAGCACACACACACAAAGGCAAAACACACTGTTCCCACGTTTGAATGAGTTATCATCACAATTTCTTCAAAGGATTTCAGGTTCTTGGGTGTCAAGAGTACCCAAATTTTGAGCAGAGGTCTTCTGGAGAAACAGGTCTAAGAAGATCAATTAAAGTTACAACAGGTCATTCTCAACCTTGGCAGCCCTTCAAAATGACCTACAGAGCATGAGCAAGAAAAGTACTAAAAGGCACATGATCATTACAACACATTCTAGTGAAGAATCAGAGGGCAGTTCTGGTGGGCCTAGGGCATGGGATCTGTCCTTCCCTCTCCCTCTTCCTTCTCTCCTCCTTCCTTCCTTCCTCTTTCCTTTCCTCCCAAGCTCTCAAGATGAACGTAATGTGCAGCCAGTATCAAGACCCACTGAAGCAACACTGATGCTCTATACAATTTTGTACTACAGAAAATTTGTAGACCTATTCTCCTAAAAGAGAATGAAACCCCTGTGCTATCAATTTGAGAGAGAGACTAAAGTGGCCATGATTTCTTAGGCCAGCCTCCACCTCTCACAGACATTTACAAAGAGCACAGCCGTTCATGAAGCTGAATGGATGATTTGAGGAATTCAGAATAAGGACGTGGGGCTTTGAACACTTTTCCAAGTTCCCTGAGTACAGATACCCTTCATCAAGATGGAATTGTCTACTTGCACATTTTGTCATTGAACTTGGTGACAGAAAGTCAAAGGGCAATCATCATCACCATCCTTGACTGTCGTCCTCATCACCAGCCCATTTAATAAGAGCCTGTCAGAGGCATGGTGATGGCTGCTATTTTTACATTCAGAATAGTTCCATGAAAGGATCCTGGTAGCATCCGGCCCCTGGCTATATTCTTAATGAGTTTAGAAGGGCAGCGAACAAACAGCTGCATGTTTTACATTTTTTAATCCAAAGTCTATTCAAACCTTGGCCTCCAGATGTCTATCTCCAATTTTCTCAAGACTGCAAAGAAAAACACACACACACACACACACACACACACACACACACACACACACACACACACATAAAACACCTAATCAGGAAACCTGACAGAATTATTATTGGAGATTGAAGCTGCCAAGGCATAGGACCTAACTCATCCACATTCATGTTGCCTTGACTGCACATTGAAATTTGTGGTTGCCCCTCAGAGTAAGCAAACCAGGGCTGGTGATCTCTGTGTGCAGCTCCTGACACTAATCCAATACATGGTGCATTTGCAGCCATTCACTGGAAACAAGAAACTACCTTGACAGTGGCGTTCAATACAACTAGTGCATTTCATATCCGGAGAAAGAATGCAATGGACCAGTACATGAGCAACACAGCTCTCTCTCTCTCTCTGTAGATGGCATATCTGTCTGCCTTTCAAAAGAGCTACCCACGCACTCACAGGACTCAATGGAGTCAGAGTTTCCTTCAGTTTCTTGGGAGCTGGAGCAGTCATACAACTAGCTGTTCATGATAAACAGTAAAGTGCTATGGTGTTCCCTACTCCAGATAACAAATGGTTTCCTATCGGGGCAACTCAACTGCATGGGCAGCTGAAGGCGAAGTCTCCCTGTGCTTCACCTCATTGGGAGAACTTCTTACAAAAGCTCAAGAAAACTGTTTGCACGTGCTGACACATCTCTGTCAAGATTTCCATTCCAAAAACACAAAGACACTATTTTTTGCCCTATTAAAAATAATAATGTCCTGACAGGGCTAGAGTATTCTGCCCAAAGCCTTAAACAACCTGTGGACTTTGTCTACGGAAGTGTGATTATTTGGATTCATACCTCAGTGGCTTTTTTTGTGCTTCTGTGTGAAAATCCAGGCAATACAAGCAGTGAGCACCCACAGCCTACCAGGGCAGCTCTCAAGTTGCTGTCAAGCCATTTGTTTTCACTCAGTGCAGTAGTTCTTATATTTTTAGCATAAGATCCGATCAGAAGAGCTAATACCACCCATCTGCACAGAGAATTTTATCCCCATTACTGTCAGTGTGGGTGACTTAAATGTGTTCTTAAATGGTGCCCAACTGAGGATGCTAAAAATAAGGCAAATGCTAGGGGTTCAAGGAAACTAACTGCCAAACCCCCACATCCCCCCCCCACAAAAAAAAACTGAAGAAATACCTGCAGCGTTTACAGTGAAGCAGAAATGAAATGGAAGGAGTGAACTTGCCAGAGGCAGTGGAGACATCAGCAAAGGAAGGATTCACAATCACATCAGAGGACTACACTGGGTCTGCTCACGACTGGATGCATCCACAGCCGGGCAAGGCTCGAGAGGGGACTCAGAAGCCCTACCCCTTACTGCTGAACTGTTTCCTATGGATAGACTCAGGAAAAAGAGGACTCACTGTCTTTCTTCAGTTGGATACCCTGTGGTGACCACCCCACCAGGCTCCAATGGTCAGTCTCAATCGAATGGTCATACAGATGGACCAGTTTAGATTAAACAGGTCATGCAACAAAAGCACAGGTTATGGATATGGGGAAACATAAGGAAGAAGGAAGGAGGCTGATAGGAATGGGAGGGAGACAAAGGTTTGAGGAGAAGGTAGCATGAATTACATACATGTATGAAATGGTCAACGAACAAAGAGAAAGCAGGCAAACAGGCAATAAGTAACAACACATAATAGTTTTTCTTTTCATTTTTTTTTGTTGTTGTTGTTGAGACAGGGGTTTTTCTGTATAGCCCTGGTTATCCTGGAATTCATTCTGTAGACCAGGTTAGCATTGATATCAGAGATCTGCCTGCCTCTGCTTCCGGAATGCTGGGACTGAAGGCATCACCACCACCAAGCTGATAAATCCTTTTTTAAAGGGAGACATTCTATTCATTGTGAAAGACTAACTCTTCCCACCCCTTAATGGTGTGACAGTGAGAGAGGAAACTGACCAGACACCCACCCAGAGCATTCCAACTCTTGCAGGGTCAGTGTGACTTGCTCTGCTTTGGGGACTCTGAATGCACCATAAATATCCTGACACAAAGCTCCTGTCCTGCGATAGTCAGAGGAGGGAAAGAAATGATACTGTGATACTCAAGTCGGGAATGGTATTTGTAGCCTTGAGTAAAACATATGCAACTCATGGTTGCAAATTGTTGCTGCTGTTTTTTTTTTTGTTGTTGTTGTTGCTGTTTTTGGTTTCATGGCATGTTTGATTCATACACTGAAAGAATTATAAAACCAACAAACTCAAATAACTTAACCTCCTCTCAGAATGGCCTTCCAGCTACCCGGAGATGCAATACACATTTTACTCCAAGATAAAAGCAAACATAGAAAGCCCTGAAGCATCTCAACAGATGCCCAGAGTACTATAGAGAAACAGCTGGAAGAGTGTGGCCCTACACCAAACTAAGTTTCCAGGGCATTTTTTTTCTTGCCTGCCTGCCAATGTTTTCTGCTTGGATTCCAAGAATAACATGAAATAAAATACTGGCAGTGGAGGCAGAACTGTTGAGGGTTTCTCATTTGGGGAAAGGGCTTTGAGATATCTTCCCCTCAAATCAAATATTGAAGCTCAGATAAAGTCCAGGCACATTTCTCACTGTAGCATACAGAAGAAATGAAAACACAGTTCCCATAGAAACATGTAATCCAGCTTGAAAGGGATCTGAAGAGACGGTCACTGGGAGCCCTGTCCTAAGAATCAGAAGATGGAGACTCTATTTTTGCTTCAGCACCAATTTGTTGTGCAACCTCAGGCAAGTTACATAATCTCTTTGAGGTTGTTTTCTCCTCATTGTGGTCATGATATGAGGTTTTCAAATACCTCTGCAGAGTTTGGTTCAACCTGAGTGGCTCTACTTTTTATCTGTTTTGACTGTGTTTCTGGGTGAGATTTCCTTTGAAAAACAGGTACCCTGACTTCAAAAAAAAAATAAATAAATAAAATAACTGCTTTTGATAGGCATGGGAAGAGGTAGTCTGGGAATCTTTCTATGCTATAATACTCAGACTGCATGAGAAGCAAACAGTCTCTCTCAGGCTTTAATGCTGGGGTGGGAGCTGGAGGAGGGGCAGAGCTTTACTGAAAACAAACTGTGCCATGCTCTGCTTCACATAAACACTTGCTCTCTCCACTATTGGAAGAAGAAAGGAACCTTGCATGGAAGATGAGAACGTCCTTTGGGCAGTTCAGCCCAGTAATGAGTAGACTCATAAGTTCCTCCAATGGCCTCCTTTGTTTGTTCCCCCAAAGGAAAGGTATATATTCCCTATACCCTTAAAGGTTTCCCTAGCTGAAAAGCATATAAGAAGAAATCCAAGATCAGTGGTATCATCACTAATAAATTACATTATCCAGTAAATATTTAGTGAACGCTTACCACATTCCAGGTGGTTTTTGCTATTGGCATTAGTAAACTTATCTCAAGTTCTAGAAAAAAAAACAAAAACAATAAAACAACGATTATAGGCAAGCTCAAAAACAAGCAGACTGTTATTTACTGTGCTTGTGGCTTAAAAGGCTCACTATTTCATCAGTAATTTTTGTTTGCATGCTGCAGTACTGGGAATTGAACTCACAGCCTCACAAATGCTAAATTAGCATTCTACCATTGGACTATACCATAAGATTGCCTTTGCCCCCAGATGCTGAGGATGAAAGTAGAGCCTCAGTAAATGTTAAGCAATCCTCTACCACTGGACTATGTGACCTGGCCCTCACTCATTAATTTCAAAGTTCACTTTTGTTCAATTATGTCCATACATTTGCTGAAGATAAAAAATCACAATCTGAGAAACCTTTGCAGCACCCTCAAGCTGGTTACAAGACTTCATGTAAAGACAAAGGCTCTAAATAGTCAAGAATTTAGAAGTGTAACACTGGAAGACACCTACACACCAAGTCCCAAGATGCAATGCCAGGACTCTAGAAAATGGGGTATTGGTAAAATGGCAGTGACATGAGAAATGCAACACAAAAAGATGCCAAAACTTAGACCCCTACAAACATACCTACAGTTTTTAAAACAAAAAGGATAGGTATGTATTTAGTAATACACACACACACACACACACACACACACACACACACACACACAGAGGCACGCACAAATATATGTATGTAACAACAGTTAATGAAAAAGAGGTCACAGATATGAAGACAGCAAGGAGGGGAACATGAGAGCATTTGGAGGGAGGTACGGGAAGGGGATAATGATACACTAGTATCTCAAAAAATAAGATAATTTTTTAGAACACATAAAACAGGGAAATAATAGTATATTAACAACATGATACTCCAGGCAAAAGAAATTAAAATACATAGATCACAGTTTATACAAAAATTAACTCAAAAACAGGTCAGAGATCTCACCATAGAACGCAAAAATTACAGATAGCTCTGAGATTAAACATGGCATGGCACAGGGAGGGGGAACCTGGGTGATCCTGTGTTTGGTGACATGGGGTTAATGTGCATGACATCAAGAACATAATAGTAAAAGAAAAAACCAGTCGTTCAGACCTTATCAAAATTAAGAACTTTGAGTCTGAAAATATAATGCTAAGAAAATGAAAAGATGAGCCACAAAACAGGAAATACTTTAAAATCACATGTCCAATAAACTCTTGTATACAGAACATATAAAGAATTCATAAAACTCTACAGTATGTGACCA
The DNA here is from genome assembly GCF_949786415.1 of Peromyscus eremicus. Classification (NCBI taxonomy): domain Eukaryota; kingdom Metazoa; phylum Chordata; class Mammalia; order Rodentia; family Cricetidae; genus Peromyscus; species Peromyscus eremicus. Next base: position 21,125,041 of record NC_081433.1, read on the forward strand.
AAAGAACAAAACCTCCTACTCTGAAAGGGCAGGAGATTTGAACACTTTTTTTTGAGTAAAACCAAAACTTATTCTAAGCCACAGTCATCCTAGGGTCCCCCCTGCCATATAGCCTCCCTGGTTCTGTGGGTTGCATTCTGTGGGTTGCAGTCTGATTGTTCTTTGCTTTATATCTAGAATCCACTTATGAGTGAGTACATACCATGTTTGTCCTTCTGGGTTTGGGTTACCTTACTCAGAATGATATTTTCTAGTTCCATCCATTTGCCTGCAAACCTCATAATGTCATTGTTTTTCTCTGCTGAGTAGTATTCCATTGTGTATATGTACCACATTTTCTTAATCCATTCTTCAGTTGATGGGCATCTAGGTTGTTTCCAGGTTCTGGCTATTACAAATAGTGCTGCTATAAACATAGTTGAGCATGTTTCTTAGTGGTATGATTGAGCACTTTCAACACTGCAGAAAACATAGAGGTGCTGACCAAGCACACAGGCCATGTCATTGTCAGCATCAGTTGACACAATAAGATGCCATCGTCCACATACTGGAAGACTCAACTGAAAACAAGCACAGCCAAAGAAAAAGGCTTGGGAGAAAGACAACCTCAGACTTTTGTGAGGAACTGAAACAGGAAGTGTAATTTAGCCCGTTTGGAAGACAGGTTATAAGGAGTTCTGGCTTTTTTGGTTTTTTTTCATGATTACTATTATTTAAAGTTAGTATATATTAACTACACAGCCTGGAATTTCCACTTTTAGATATAGTTACCCAAGAAAATGCAAGTTTATGTCTACATAGAAATGGTGTGGGAGCTTTTAAAGCAACTTAATTCACAACAACCTAAAGGTAGAAAAAATGCAAGTATCTTCCAATGATTATTGAATAACAGTGAGTGATCCACACAATAAAGTAGTGTTCAAAATCAAATATGGACAAGTTGTTGATACATTCAACAAGAGCAAAGAAGCAATAAGGTATTATATGAAAGAAGTTAGATTTATGGGTTTTATGAGTCTATAGAGAAAATATTTTTGGAGAATGCAAAACTACAGGCTTAGGAATTGTCAGTGGCTAAGAATGGTAGAACTGGGTCACTACAGTGACAGCAGTGTGGAAGACAGAATTGCTATGCATTTTGAATGTTGTATGTTCGTATAAAATTCATCCATTGGGCTTGGTGCCACATGCCGCTAACTCTAGCACTCAAGAGGCTCAGAGAAATGATCATGAGTTCAAGAACAGCCTAAGCCACATGTGAATTCTAGGCCAACATGAGCTAAATAGTGAGGCATGTGTAAAAGCAGTGGGGTGAATGTACTTTAAGAAACTTACATACATGGGTACGTGATAGCTTCTGTGTGTGTGTGTGTGTGTGTGTGTGTGTGTGTGTGTGTGTGTGTTGTCATCGTGGTTTTGGTCTGTTTCTCTCCCTATGGTGATTTTGTGGTATTTCTCTTAAAGTCTCAGAGATGAACATGGGCTTTACATTGCAATAATATTAAAACATTCAACAGTAATAAACCCCTAATTTAATATAGGTATTGTTCCTTCTTACTTCCATACCCTTGCCTCCACCTACACTGAGCTACATAGTCTCTTGCATCCTGCCAGTCATGACCACACAAGCAAGAGCGCTTAGGAGAAAACAGCAGCTGAGGGCCTCATTGCCCAGCTTCAGTTCCTTGTGTAGCTGTCTTAACACAGGAAGCAATGCCCCCAGGGGGAGGTTCCTCCATGCTCCACCTGTCATTTCCATTTTGTGTGATGCCAGGGAAGAGAGAGTCTGTCATTTCCAACTTAAGTGTGAATACTTCTGCTTTTTTCATTCCTATAGCAAAATGTTAAGCAGAAGCATAAATAAAATGAAAGAACATTCAGAAGCACAGGCCAGTCGCAGCAGAGGAGGAAGAACGAAAATGGTTGCTCCATTGTTCAACTGCTGAATGTACTGAGCAAAAAGTCTGGACAGAAATTACCACAGGTCAACACCTTCAAAATCAGTTGGATTTATTTCAAACACCAGCATTTTTCATAAAAATATTTGTCTGGAAATGATAAGAGTGATAACAAGCTTTCCATAATAGAAAGCATATTCATTTTAAAAAATAAATTGTATTTACTCTTGTTGTCTATATATGATACAGGGTGAGAGGTACATGCATATCACAGGACATGCAGTGGTGTGCTTGAATGAGAGCACCAAGATTTGAACTATCTATGGGCTGAACTATCTCACTGACCCCAAGAGTTGATTCTAAATACACTGAAAGTGGAGGGAAAAAATCCTAAGACAGTCTTTCATTTGAAGATGGATGATTTTTACAGTATGACCATTGGTGCTCTGGAGAAAATGATCAAACGCGGTGGCTGTGAGGGTGTCTCTCTCCAGGAACATCCTTAGACAGTTAAAAACACTTTATGCTAAGCAAATGTTCCAATGAAAGGGATTTACCTGGCAATCTCTCTTTCTCTGTCAAAGTATCAACTAGCCATAGTTCAGTTACTTATCATCAGCTATACCTGAAATTATCAAATGGAAAATCACAGAATAAACTGCTCCTGCTTTTAACTGTGTGCCTTTCTGAGATAGTATAATGCCATCTTATATAATCTGGTTCTGAAATGCATCACATTGTATATGCAAGCTTCTGCCTAGACACTTAGTAGCTACTGGATCATGTCTGACTGTCCTGGTATCACAGAACTTGCTTGGGTTCGGAGAATCCTTATGATACTTAAGAGTAGTCCCAAATGGGAAAAGTAGTTTCGTCAATATATCAGATATATCAAAGAGAAGCCATAACATGTTTCCTATGTAAAACAGCTAACAGTATTTCTACTTAATAAAGAACAATAATCAGACCTTAAGATTTCTACTGAGACTCTACAAAGAGCATGAAGGAAAATAAATTCATGCTAATTTCGCTATCATACATCAAATCACAAGGCACAGCCAGAGTGCATAAGTGCTTATAATAGAAAAGTAATTACATGTGTATATGTAGGTACAGGAAAAAGCAAAGTAGATGTAGGATTTATGCAGTCCGAGGTTGAAGAACTAAGCCAGTATGATGGTACATGCCTTTAATCCCAGGACTCAGCAAGCAAAACTGGAAGTGCTCTGAGTTTGAGGTCAGTCTGATTTACATAGCAGGTTCTAGGACAGCAAAGTGACACAGTTGAGACCATTTAAAACACAAAGAGAAAAAGAACTCACTGGTGATCCTGGGATGCAGCATGCAACATATATCACCGAGGAATTTTCAGTTATTTATTTTCTTAAAAAAATGTATTATTATTCTCAGTGCTTTGACAAAATACCCATGGGATATCTAAAGAAATTAAGGAAGGGAGGCTTTACTTTCGCTCACACTTTGAAGGCACTGGCAAGACATGAACAGCTAGCCACATTTCACCTACAGTCAGGAAGCAGAGAGGAATGCTGAAGCTCACCCCACACTTTAGTTTTTCTTCAGTCTAGGACCACAGTCTATATCATGATGCTATCCACACTGCTCAGTGGGTCTTCCCTGACTCCTTCTTTCTGGAAACACCCTCATAAAAACACCCGCAAATACAAGTTCATGGTGACTTTAACCATTACAACCCTACTCCTTATTAACTTGACATTCAAATACACCAATTTAAACCACAGCAATTTATTCTAAGCCCCAAAATTTCATTTCCATCTCAGAGTCAAGAATGCATTCATTCCGTCTCTAGAAGTCCCCTTGACCTTTAACTGTCTAAAGTCCAAAGTCTTTCGAGATTCAAGGCAATATGTTAATTGTGAACTCCTTAAAAAAAAAAAAAAAGGGAAAAAAAAACTTCCAAAATAAAATGGCCCAGTGTAAACATTTCCATTCCAAAGGATTAAAGGGAAATGAGATATAGTTTAGCATCACAACCTGAAATGTGATGTAAGTGGAAGAAATGAAAGAATAAAACTTTTTTTGTTTTTTGTTTTTTGATTTTCCAGACAGGGTTTCTCTGTGTAGTTTTGGTGCCTGTCCTGAATCTTGCTCTGTAGCCCAGGCTGGCCTTGAACTCACAGAGATCCACCTTGCTCTGCCTCCTGAGTGCTGGGATTAAAGGTGTACGCCACGGCCGCTGGTGAATAAAACTTTTAACACATCAAATCTTTTTATTTCACAGTTACTATCAAAGAATTTCATATTAATGTTGAGAATTCTCAGACTCATTTAATTTTACATTCTCCTTCCTCATAGTCCAGTTAAATATACAAGCCTAGAACAGAGAAAAATCTTTGAGTTACATGTGTCAGTGTTCTAATGTCAATGAACTATAACCACATAGATCTGCTTTTATATACTCTAGACCAGAACATCAAAAGGAAACACTTAGGGTGGTAGAGAAATGCCTGAGTCATTTCGAGGAATGATTGCTCTTACCAAGGACCTCATTCCCTACATCTGAATTGGATGGTATACAACCATCTCTAACTCCAAATCAGGGGATCCAGCACCCTCTTTTTCATGGGCACCTCTATGCATGTGGAGTACAACATATAGGCAAACGCACACACACACACACACACAAAACAATTTGAAAATTTAACATATAGTCATAATATTTTTCTGCAAAAATTCTAAAAGATGATCAGAGTTGGAACTAGAAATGAAGATGAATGTAATAAAAATCAATCAACTGTGATAATGTAATTTCATAGCTGTGAATATAAAATATCAACTCCTAAAAACAGTTGAACATGAGGGAACTCTCATTACCAAATGAACACACATCTTGATGGAAACAAAGAATGTTGGGGATTTTCTTCTTACACTTCCTTCCCACTTAGCATTGGTTTAAATACTCCAATTATCAAACTCATACTTCCATCACCAGGCTAGCTTTCTATACGGTTGAAAGTCAGTTGGTGCAGCTACCTGAGGTGATGTGTAAACTGACAGACATACTGGAATCTGACTTCTCAGATTTGACCTACTTGGAGAGCTATAGAACAAGATACACATTATTTGTGGTATAAGGCTCATTTTCATTGGAAGACCACACATTCTTCTTCTAAACCATCTGGTATCTATAATTCATACCACCGGTAGCCTCCTCCAATTCCCAACAAAGGGATTCTGGTTGCTCCTCTTTTCCCTACTGGTACAGCCACCATGACCTGGGCTAAGATTTCTGCTACTGTTTGCTTCCTTATACAAAAAAATGTCTTTTAGTTTTAGCCTCAATAGCTTTTGCACATTGCTTTAATATGTTTAATGTTTTCCTAACTGCTTTTAAATGTACACTTTATTATTAAGATAATAAAATAGTCCTAAGGCTGCTATTAAAAATCTGTATTTGTAGACAAGGATACTGCAGCACTAAGAACCTAGTGCATGGAGTCACCTTCGCCACAATTAATAAACCCATGCTTATTAAAGGTGAATGTCTGTAAAGACCACATGAAAATATTGTTAACATGTAGATTTTAGTTTAGCATCATTCTTGAGTGGTCTTAAAAATCATGTATTTCTAGCCGGGCGGTGGTGGCGCACGCCTTTAATCCCAGCACTCGGGAGGCAGAGCCAGGTGGATCTCTGTGAGTTCGAGGCCATCCTGGGCTACCAAGTGAGTCCCAGGAAAGGTGCAAAGCTACACAGAGAAGCCCTGTCTCGAAAAACCAAAAAAAAAAAAAAATCATGTATTTCTAATAACTTCCTAATGTTAACCCTGCTGGTCTCAGTTTAGAATGAGCAGCAGAAGTAGACTGACATGTTAACTCCAGTCTTCTTCAAGTCCAGGTTCCTCAAAGACAGCACCTCTTCTTCCTCAGACAAGCTGCTCAATGGGAATGAGGTTTCCCCTGCCTCTTCCCAGACCAAGTTGGAGTCTATTCACACAGAACTATTTGATGGTGCTGAGCAACGCTCTTTAGCCATCAGCCCATATTTCCCTCTTTTCTAACAGACCTCCCAGAAGTTACCCTCTATGAGAATGGTAATTTTCAATACAAGAGGGTACAGAGACTCCATGTCCTATTACAGGCTGTCGCTGGCCACCGGGAGTCATGGCTAGAGATAGGAACACCATCTGCAGGACCTCGGGCTGGCAGAACAAGCACAGGCAGAACATGCCAACGCCTACACTGTCACATTGTCATCCCTACACAGCAACCCAAGTGCTGGCAGACGAGGAATCCTTGGGAGGAACAAGACAGTGTCCATGGATGGATGGAGGGAAAACTGACTGACCGGATTCAGGTCTAACTCCTCAGAGCTCAAGGGAGAAAATGGCAAGGGTGTTCCTTTTCTTGTAATAGCGCTCCACATTTTCCTGCTGTAGGTGAAATCCACGCTATGACACTCAGCCATTTTCCACCTATTCAGTGTCCAAGGCAGTGTCCTAGAAGTAACAGATGTGAAACAGGGGCTCATGAAAGGCTGAGGGCCAAGCGGTTCCTTGGGGCAGGGTTTTGGTTGGATACAGAGCTAACCCCTTCCAGCTTCTTTCCTGCACAGAATAAGCAGCTGCATCAACAGGTGAGCATACAACTCTTTGCAGAGGAAAAATCATGAATGCAACTTTACAAATACTACATAAATATAGCATTGGTGTGGGACTAGTGGCTAATTCACCTTAGGGACCAGAAAGAGACAGCATAACGCTATAGCCTGTCCTAATAAACACAGGAAACACTCGGCAGAAATGATAAAAGTTAGCATACACCTTCTACGCCTCTCAGGACCCAACAGTGTGTGTCCTGCAATAACTTAGCAAGATCTGGGAACAGCACAGAGAAGGAAGAAAGACAGATCTATATGGCAAAACAGGTGTCTTCATCACGTGGGCTTTCCAAGGCTGGGGCAGCACTAGGAGTGGACAATGGACCATCAGACTCCGAGGTGACAGAGTTACACAGCAACTCTGGGTGATGCAAACACAGGATGGAGTAATGGCTGGTGCAACACACTGCTCACAGTCCCTCAAGACTCGGAGCAATCAAGCTTACAGTGTACTTTGGAGGCAAGCAAGAAGAAAAGAGTATGATAATAGTAAGCATTGTTCGAAGAACAGGAGAAAAAGCAACAGGATTCTAAGGCTGAATTCTAATGCGTCTGATGTTTGAAGGTCGGGGTGAGAGGATATTGTCAAACACATAAAATAATCTGTCATCATGGCGAAGAGCAGAGAGAGGACACAAATCTCCTAGTGCATTTTGAAGGCATAAATTTTGCATAACTTTCACAGTCTAGCCGGCAGAAAAACATAGTACTGAGCGAACAAATCCGATAAAAAAATTTCTTTGCTCTAAACCATCCAACAGACTCCTTCCAGGTCAGGTTTCAACATTCTGAAGTATAGCAACATGACCCAGCAAGATGTACTGCAAGAAGATGGAGCACAAAAGCAAGCACACAATATCTGACCAGAGAACACACAGCGAGTGAGGCTTTCCAAGTTAAATATATTGTTTGTAAGCCAAACTTAAAAAAAAAAAAATCAGTCTTCCTTGCATTCCAGTGAGAGAGCCCAGGGCCAGCAAGATGGCTCAGCAGTGGAAAGCACTTGCTGCCAAGCCTGAAGACCTAAGTTCAATCCCTCAGAACCCACATAGTGGAAGAGGTTAACAGTTTCCAACAAGTTCCCCTCTACTTTCTACACGCCCACTATGGCATGTGCCTGCGTGTGCATATACACAAACACACAAAGTGGATGAACAAAATGTTTCTTTCTTTTGAAAGAATGAAACAAACAAACAAAAGGTGCAGACTGGGAGTTGTTTTGGGATTTGCACTGTGGTGCTAGGAGCCTGCAGAGGACCTGGTAGGGTTGCACTCTAGCCCTGGGCCTGCTGAACCCCTTTTAACTCAAAGCTAGGAATGAGAAAGGAACTTGCCCGATGTCACCTTCTTATTCAGCTTTTTAAATTGTTGTTACTAGCAGGGCTTCATTGGGTCTGCAAGCAGGGAAGAGGTGTCCAGCTACTCTGAAATCCTCCGCCCACATCTATCTGCTGCATCTCTTCCAGCTTCTCTCATTTTTCTCATCACTATCTTTCTCCTGGCTACCTGACCATTTCCCTTTAAATAATGAACTTTTTACCTTCTCCTATAAGAAGGGTACAGTTGGCCTGGCTGGTATTGCTAAAATTAATATAATGCTGGAGCATATTTCTTCTGATTTCAAAGAACATTATGAAAACATGTGGTATGATTGCTGCTAAGGCATCACTGAGACTGAGTGTCCCCTGGAGGCATTTCTGATGCTTCTGATCAGTAGCTATGTGTTTAGACTGTGATATATCCCTCTACTGTGTGAGAAACACAACTCAATAACATGTAAACACAAATGCCTCTAAAACAAGGCACGGTGGCTGGTGGTGAAGAACTCTCCAGTCCTGTTTGTCAACCCATCCCCCCAAATGGAGGGATGGGTGCAGAAAACAAAGACTACAGGAAACTCTCGGTGTGAGGACACTGTCCATGTCACAGACAAGGACAAAGTTCATTTCATTAACTGCTCAAATGATATCTTTGAGTCGGTGCTTCCAGGTCATCACTGAAATGGCCTGCAGGAAAACACAGTTAGGAAAAGAAAGAAGTGGGCTTGGTGTTAAGCAAAAATGAAACTGAGATCCGTGGTCCTGCCTTTCAGGAAAGAAGAATGAAGGCCCATGAAGAAGAAATGATTTATTTTATGAAATTTTGCTGAAATTTTGTTGAGTATAACCCAGGGTAAGAAAAGGCCTTGACAGAGAAGCACAAGAGTAAAGTATCTCTCTTCAAGTTGGACACCAACCATGTGTTACTAGAATACGCAACAAGCAGTTACAGTGAGTGTATCAAACGTAAATATATGGAAAATACATTTAGTCATATAAATTAGGTTTTCCTGATTTACCAGCACATTTGTTTCTTTGGGTTTTTGGAGTTTGCTTTCTCTGTGTTCAAAGAAGATGCTCAACTGAAAGTCGTTTTAACCACAAGAGTAAACAGTATTTCTATAGACAACTGCTGGGTGCTGGGTGCTGGGTGCTGGGTGTTGGGTGCTTCAGAGGCAAGTGCCACTCCCGAGTAAGGTTATTAAAAGCCCAGCTTTTTACCATGCTTGCACTCAGCCATCATCAGGCATAGCCTTTCACAGCCCCTAAAGGCTTCCACTGCTCTAGGTATCACATCCTTTTTAGCTCAACTCCAAGACAGAAACAAGGTATTTTACCTTCAAGAATTGTTTCTATCAGAAGGTCATCAGCCCTCACACTGCTGCCAGCCTTCCCTGTCCCATCATGCCTTGGTGAATTCCCTGTCTCCCAGTGTCTTACAAACTGAGTGTAGCAGTTCACTCCTATAGTCCAAGGCAGCTCTGCTGATGTACAGGAATCCTAGCAAGAAGGCAATGGACTGTGGCTGTGCCCAGTTTTCACAATTCAAACTCAACTCCTATTGGATTAAGATCAATGAAAAGTCTTTATTCTGTAAAATAGTCTCCATTCAAATTCTCACTTCTTTTGTTTTCCATTAAAGAGACAGAGGTGTCAAATAATGACATATAACTACAGGTAGATCTGCCATGCCCAGATGCAGAGATTGACTTAATGACAGGAAAAAAAATGCCTTGCTTGAGTATTGATGTGCACACTCTTTGAACAATGCAGGACAGAGGCATGACAGCAGTACAGCTATGTTTCTTTGATCCTCAACATAGAGTATGTACAAGAACGCAGGCATGGAAAAGCAGAGAAACATGTTTAGACACTACAGGGGACATCCCCAGGACTTAGAGGAGCAGGGCTTAAATTAGGATTCTGTGGGAGACAGAAAGAATCAGGACAGCGCCATGGCACAGTTGAGACAAATGAGCTAGAACATGTCCAGGACTGCATGCTACAGTGAGGGGTGAAGAGAGGCATAGCACCTGGTCCATGTCAGCACAACTTCGGCCATGGGAGAAGTGTCTGAAAAATGCAGCACATAGAATCCCTTCTCTCTGGGAAACAGGATGCAAATGTTGTGCATTACACATAGTTGTGCAGATTGAGGTTAATGCTGGCCAGTGGCTATCCTTTTAACAGTCTCTTTACAAGATCTGTCCTTGATTGGTGTCTTGAACTCCTGTTTCATGAGGGCTTCCACCACTGCCAGAACTGACAGTATGCCTATTGCTAAGCTGGCATGCAGACAGAATAGCTTCATTTGAACTGAGACTTTTTATATGGGGCTCTGGAGTTTTGATACCAGCTCCAGTTAGATCTCTAGGCTCCGAATCTCTGCCAAGCTTCTTTAGCTGGCAACACCTCACATATTCTGCCATAAAGACTGACTGCTGTGAATCTGGTGGGACTGGACTCCTGGCAGTTCTTGGCTTCCCCTGGCTTTGTGCATGTGCTTCTTACCCTTGTGAATTTCTGTCTGTTGACTTTTGGTATAATATATCTTGATAATTGGCTCCAACTCTATTCTGAGTTCTGGGAGTCCTCCTGTTGAATGATCAAAATCCAGGGAGCTCATGGCACAGTGATCAAGCTGGAATATGAAGGCTTCCAACTGAAAATGTGATAGCAAAAGCAAGAAGGGAAGAGTGTAAAGCATAGAGCAACTGCCTGAGGGAGCCGACTACAGAACATCTTTAGTCCAATCATAGCAAATATTAACTCCTCCATGGATTGACATTTATAGGAGTCACGCTAGGGGTATTGTTTCTTAGTTCCTGTCCCCAAGAAGATAAAGTCACCATGACAGAGAAAGAAATGACTGGGAAAAGTATTTTCTCGATTAAATTTCCATGCATTCCAGTGCCCTGGCTTTATGGACTGCTAAATAATCAAGTCTGGGTGCCACAGCTGTGTGATACACAGAACATGCATGGTTATAAAAAAAGGGGTACATTGACACCAGCTAAGATCTGAAGAAAATCAGAGGCTGAGCAACAGCTTGCACATACTTTGCTGAAATAAAAGGTGCCTTCTCCTTTGGTGAAAAGGAAATGTTAGCCACTGCTTACTAATCCTTGGTGGGCATGAGCCCACATTAAATGCAGAGACATGAATTTTAACACTGTGGTATGATAAGAAGAATAAATATGTGACCTCTCTAGTATCTCAAATAATTTATGCTCTAGTACTGAATTTAAATATGTGTTTTTAGAAAAAAAGTTTAACTACAAAATAACAATATTAGTGGAACAGACAAAAAATCCAAAAGAAACTTAAATCATCATAACCCTGGCCTACCCTCATTGCTCCTGGCTGGATTTTTTTCCCATTTGACCCAGAAAGGGCAGATAAAATGCCATTGTCCATGCAGTTAAAACACTGCTGTCCTTTCAGGACCAGTTCTCAAATTCCTATTGGATTAAGTCCCCTGCCTCTGATAAGCACATCTTCAGGAAAAATCTTCCTCATTTTGTGATTTATTATCATCATCAGCTATACAATTACTCAGTGCATAGTGTTAGATAATAACAGAAATCCCTGAAAATAGAAAAGGCCCTTGTTGATTAACTTGGTAAATATTGATCACTGACCATAAATGTTAATTACCTAGCTATATATTTAATAAAAGGCAAAAGTATCAGACACTCTACTTCTATTATTTTTTCTGTTAGTAGATTCTCCCACATCTCTCCTCATAGTCGAAATATAACAGCATCTTCAAATGGTAATTAAAATAATATACATGCAGCCAAAGTGCATGGTGTTAGTACCAAGTCTGCACTTTCAGACCTCTGCAGTTAGTGCCCAAATCAAGAAATATAAACATACTACAAATTTAATTATGCCATTCTGCAACTTCCCACCACAGCATATGTTCACTAGGAATGTACAGCTTTTGTAAAGTATTTAACTTAATTTGTTTGATATATATTTACATAATTTCCAATTCTGGTCATATAAATAATTTTGTAACAGATATGATTGTATATATAATTCCTTTGCTTATGAAACACAAACCTTATTGCCTCTTCCAATTTCCATGAATCCATCTTCTATGTGCTAAGCCAAATAACACCAGCCCTGCCCTACTCTACTTTCAGATGCCAAGACTTACTCCCCAGAACCTGTGAACATGTTTCTTTATGGACAAAGGGGTTTTGCACTGATGAGCTTGCAGTGGGCAGAGTATCTTGTGCTATCCAGCAGGCCAAGAGAATCCCAAGGCTCCTTGGAAGTAAAAGACAACTGTAGCTTTCTAAATAACTGTTAGAGATGCAACTTTTCTGGCATTAAAATGAAGAGACACTAGCCAAGGAATGCTAGCAACTTCTAGGAGCAACAAAGCTCAAGAAAAATGAAAAAAAAAAAAAAAGAAAGAAAAGAGCCTCCCCAAGAAACCATTCAGAATAGAATGAAGTCCAACACACAGAACTCTGCTGAGTGAAGCCTATGTTGTGAAACCTATGTTGAGCTTTTACCTCCCAACCTCTGAAAGGAATCTATACTGTCTGGAGCTACTAGCATAGTGACCAACTGTTGTGGCCACAACAGGACACTCTATAATTCATTCCTTCATTACTATGTTTAAAACTGAAACAAGCATTTTCTTCAAACTCCATGTTAAAAAAATAATGGGGGATGGTAAAAGGAAAGATTTAGTTTCCAAAGGTTTAAAAACAAGTACAATAGGTGAAATATTAGCAAGTCTAATATTTCTTTCTCAACACACATATCCTCGTGGCCCATCAAACACAAGGTTTCATGGTAGGAATGGGTCCTAACCAGTCCATCACTTTGTTGAGCCTGGGCTGACATCACCCAGGTCAAGCTTCTTGTTTCTAGATATTCTCCATCATTTCCTTCCTTTGATTATTCCTAAGATTCTGCAGGTTAATATTCTCTGCTTTTACAGTGTCTAATGGATTGACCTCTGTTCTGTCTATAGTTTCTCTCTTTCAAGGGAAGTCACACATGACCTAGGCCATGCATTCATTCCACTGCATAACTGCAAATGTCTTCATAAAGGATATGCAATGGAGTCCAGAATACACCCAGACTCATTCATCTGGGAAGGAGAAAATACATCAAAGGAACTGGAAGAATAAGAAAGAACCTTGAAAACTGAGGCGATAGCTGAGTCACGAGAGTGGTTGTATTGAAACGCAGAACCTGAGTTCAATTCCCAGAACCCATGTAAAAAGTACTGTTATGCCAGACTTTGTTGACTCCCCAAGGGAGGCCTTACCCTCTCTGAGGATTGGGTGGAGGAATGGGATTGAGGAATGGGGGGGGGGGGAAGAAGGAGGGGAAGGAAGGAGAACTGGGATTGGTATGTAAACTAAAACTTTTTTTGAAAAAATAAAGAAAATTTTAAAAAAAAGTACTGGGCCTCCTGATGCATACTTGTAATTCCAGTGCAATAGAGGCAGAGGCAGAGACAGACAGATCCTAGAGTTCCCTGGCCACCTAAGTTAGCCTAGTTGGTGAGCTCCGGGCCAGTAATGGAACTCATCTCCAAAGATAAAATAAACACAACACAACAAAGCAAACAAAAAGTGGATAGCTGTTCTAATTGCCACACAGCAACTGTGGCAAGCTACATCAACGTCAGGAGTGTGATGCAGGGACAATGAGAGTGGGAAGAGAACATGAAAGGGTAAAGGGGGTAAATGAACATGATCATGACGTACTGTATACATCTATGAGATTGTCAAAAATAATTTAAAAAATAAATAACTGTAGACTATGCCTAAGGAATGACACCAAGGATTGGCACATCTGACGTCTACATGCTTCACAAACACATTCCCAAGAAAAAAAAAGAATGTGTCTTTTTTAAACACCATATCACATTATTGGGTTGAACATGCAGATGCATACAAACTCCAAAATGTCTGGTTGACATACACTACACAGAAGTAAAAGGTGATAAGAAAAAGAAACCCTGTGGCTCCTACGGACAGTACACAGCAGGAATTTCTTCTACTGTGTGACCTGCTGCTGCAGAGCTTAAGGCTAAACTAATGACTGCCCCTAGAATAATCACTTCTGGTTTCTTCCCCATATGTCATCAGCAGGGCTCCACCCCCTGTACCACAGGGCACAGAGCAGGCTCTATGCATAACTCTCCTTCAGATTCTATCCTCCTCAGAAATGCCTGCTCACAGGTCACAGAGGTAAACACAGGGACACAGCCTTACAGGGTCTCAAAAAGTCTCACAATGTCCACGGCCTTGCTACATATGGAACTCAGTGTTCTTTCTCCTGATTATTGTGTTCACTCTATAGTTAGGCAGCTAAGGATAGTACATTGTGGTATTAGCTTAACCAGTTCAGGTGACAATGAAGAAAAATTTAATCCATTACCTCAAATTATACCCATCATTTGAAATGGGATTTTTGTTAGTGAGTACAGGCTTTTAAGCCATAAAGAGAAATGAATGAGAATTTTTTAATGGAATACATGCATCAGTTAGTTTAGATAGAGTTTTCAAGGACTAATGAAAATATCAGAGTATTTATTCAAACAGAGAAATTATTACTTTTAGATCAATTCGCTCAACACAAAGAACAATTTTGCTTTAAAAATATACTTTTAAAAGGGCTGGCATGATGACTTGGCGGATAAGGACACTTGCTGATAAGCCTCATGACGAGTTCAAATCTCTGAACCTACATAATGGAAGCAGAAAACTGAGTGCCCCAAAATGTCCTTTGACTTTTATATGCAAACAGTGGCATGCATGTGCACATAAACAATGAAACAAACAAATAAGTATGTATTTGAAAATGCTCTTATGCAGATTTAGTCTATTTCATGAAGACTTTCTCTCTTGGAATTTTAGTCTCTGTTTTCATTTTTATTGAAATGTAACCCACACTGAGAATGCTCTCTTAGATCTGTAAAGAAACAGTGACCACATCACATATGATAACACTATCAGTAATAAGTGGCAGTGATGACAATTTACAGAGTACTCACTTACGTTTTCCTTCTCTTAACCCACTCTCTTGGTAAGCAAAGACCAGGTGGGCAACTGCATCTGAAGAGTCACACACACATTCTTTCTCATTCCTTTTACTTCTCATTGATTCTATATATTGTACTACAAGACTGACTATTTTATCAGTCAGAACATTAACTTCTAGAATTCCATTAAGGAGGTGAACCACGGTCAGAGAATCCTTTTACACTGCAAAGTAGCTTTCAGTCTCGGTGGTGTGTATTTAATCATGCCAAGAAAGGGAAGGCAAGTTGTTTAGTTAAGCTGCAGTATTATTTTCTGGGCATTATAAAACAGAAAGGAGGACAATGTAGAAAGAAGGAGGTTAAGCAGTGGGCTCCAGAATTCTCATTAATTGTGGTCACAGGGTGGTGTTCTTTGCCCAACTACAAAGCATGATGGGGTCTTTACTACTCAAAGCTTATACCAGAACCTGTAGCATCTACATATCCTTGAACTTCTAAGACACACAGAACCTTTACCCCTACTTCACTTTACCAAGACCCCTGGGTGATTTACAGGATCCATAAAACCTTAATATCCATGAGCCAGCCTTTATCATTGGCAATGAAGAATAATGTCGAGCTCTACAATGCTACAAGTCCAGTACACAAGGAGGTAGAATGTGACGTTCAGTCAGAAGCCTAACAGTAGACCCCAAGTGTCTATACACTTTTAAACTTCCATGAATTGTTCTAATTTAAAAGTCAATGTGGAAAACTAAGAATCTTGTGTCCACCCAGTTCAAAATTACTAGGACACAACTCCCTACATGTAATGATTCTCAAATCAATTCTCTTTTCAAAAGACCATGAAATATAAAAATCAACCAGAGTGATCTTAAATGGGTTTAGTACGAAAGACCACTCTAAGAGACTCCCCAGCCATGGCAAGAATGTTGCATTAATTTCCTAAGCTAAGGAACCTCAGGTGTTCTGACTAAAAGCAGATTTCTCCATCTCTAAAAGCTAACTCCCTTGCTGTCGCCCAAATTTTACCTCTGAAGATATTTAGCTCAAATATAATCATCTGGACCAAATCTTCTGTCAATTCAAAATCAGACAAACAAAAGATAATGACTAGTTAGGAAAACAGCAGGCTAGAACTGTGATAGCTTGGACTAGCTTTCATACATCTGGATAACCACACATCACAGACCAGATGCCCGCATTGAAGTAAGATGACTGAAGTTTTGGCCTTCTAATCCTTACCATCAACAGTGTTGGTTACAAAGCAAGGGAAAAAAACAGCTGGGAAGCTCCTAGGGTCATAATTAAAATACTATTCAATTCTTTATGCATACTCACCAGATCTCAGGCACTGCCCCTAAGTCCACGAACTCACTAACATGGATAATACAATCATTGTGGCCACCTACGGAGCTTGTCCTCTACAGCAAGAACTGCAGATCTGCCAGGTAAGGAGCTTTCCAACGTTAAACAACTACCAGCCACATAGCAGACAAACTCATTCATATAAGGCTCCTCATACTGAATCTCCATTCTGTATGTCCCCCTATATTAATTAATGCAATTAACACAGTTGCATTAATACAGAAGCATTAATGCAACTGCAAAGAGCTTTGAAGCATTGACCAACATGGAAGCACTTTGGTTAGGAAAAGAAATTCCTTTAGAGAAAAAAGGGCTTTGGCTATAGCATCCTGACACTGGACTTCAGAAGGGTTTAGAGGACCTGGAATTTGACTTTCTAATAAGTACTCAACGATGTGATGCTCCACTCCAGCAGAGGGGGAATTCTTCCCTTCTCACCATCCATCATCTACAAACTGCTGTAATCAGGTTTCAGTCCACAGTCTCAATACAAGTTTCTGCCCCTGTTCAAGCTTCAATTCCCCTCACCAGCACCTTCAGACAACAGGTTAAGGGGAAAACAGAGATGGGGAGACAGACATAGAGACAGAGACAGACACCAGACACACAGGGAGAGGAAGGGAGAGAAGGAGGGAATGGGAGGAGGGAGGGAGGAAGGGAGAGGAAAAAGTGTGCACACAGACTAGCTCTATCTATATCATTTTCTATCAAGTCTTTGGAAAAAAATAAGAAACAAAAACAGGTCAACTCCAATCGGCCTTTCCCATAGTATCAGATTTAGTCATTTCTTATGTTTAAATTTAATGTGGAAAGCCTCCTGCATGCCACTTTTGATAACAAATAACCCAGGAAACTCTTCAATGCCATTTCTTCAATTATATTTTCTTTACTGCTCAAACAAGATAAATGGGGGAATCCAAACAATTTTTCATAGGTCAGAGCTTCGGTGCACCTGGTGCAGATGGAGTTTGGTTAACAATCTAGCAATAGCTCTTCAAAAAATACAACCTCGGCAGTTTTTTTCCCCCTTTCTCAGGCTTTAAGTCGATTCCCCTTTCACAGCACTGAGCCTCACTTTAAGAAAAAAAAAATTAACAGAAGAAATCATTCAATCTTCCAGTAAAAAAAAAACAATAAGGTGATATTGTTACCAAGGCAAGCAGTTGATTGGCAGGCTCTCAGGGATGAGTGATTTCCTTATGCAAATTGTGGTACATGTATTCAAATGTGATTGTATCAGTGTGTGCACATGTACATATTTGTGCGCATGTGCATGTGTGTATGCATCTGTGTGCCTACATATGTATATGTGCTTCTAGAAAAAATATGCATATTTCTCTTCTTAGATAATATTGTGAATAATCCCTTATTGAAAATTTTTTTTAAAATTCAGAACTTGCTGCTTTGATAGATTTTGGGTTAAATGGCTCAAAAACCCATAGCAACTGACCCTTATATTTTTCCCCTTTTGGAATTTTTACTGAAGAAAAAGTCATGAGAAAAGAAAAAAATAAAGATAATTATTTAGACATGAAGGTTAGGATTTCAAATTGAGAACAATGTTATAATTTTGACCAAATACAAGTATTGTGTGCCTGCTAAATTAGTACACAACATGGATTAGGTATCATTTTAGAAGACATACCAAGGCAATCAATGACAATCAAATCTAAAATTGTCGCTGCATGTGATTCTGCCAGAAGTTATTGTGAGCTAGATGTTGTGACACAGGTCTGTAATCCAACTACTTAGGAGACTAACATAGGAGTATTACGAGTTCAAGACTAGCCTGGTTAACTTAGGGAGACCACGTCTCAAGTCAAAATGCAAAACAAAAGCAGTAGACAGTGGAAAGCACTTGCTTAACTAGCCCTAGCATTAGAAAATTCTTGTGGTCCATCAGAGTAACTACCAGAGTGGGGAGCAGGATACTGTAAAACTATAGACTTTTCAACTAGGAAGATGACATTCCCACTCTTCATTTCTCTGCCTACCACAGAAGAGCACATCTGCTGCTATCTGTTGGAAAGAAGCAGCAAGAGAGACTGGAAGACAAGGCAACATGTAAAGGCCTACCTACCAGATAAGCCGTGCCCATGGAAAGACTGGAGGCACACAGGCTTCATGGGGTGCAGGAATCTAACAGGTTGCTACTACAGTTTGTGTATGGAATGACAGCTTGAACAAATTGAAAAGAATTCTGTACTGGGGAAGATCAACAATTTATCACTTGGATCATTGAAAAGTGGGTCAGATGAAAAACTAGAAATTAAAACATAAGGACTCATCCCCATGCCCTCAGGAGTTTGGAGGTTAAACAGATGGGCGAACATGAAGTTTCTAAAGTTTCATAGAAAAGCCACAAGGAATTCAGTGCAGAATCTATGCAGGGCAGTAGCTTTCTCTCATGTTCTACTTCCACTGAATACCACCATCCCCTGAATATCACTTAGGGTGGGTCATTCACACATCAAGGAGAAGATATGGTCTTGCTTTCCTACCTCAACCGTACCAGTACTTTCTAAGGGCTCCCACCAGGCAAGGTACCGTTCTTTCCAAAGCCTTCCCACGTGAACCCTCCCGCACTGCTGCCAGGCTGCTATCATGTGTCCTAAAAGGGCGAACCTGGAGTCACACTAAACCGGGGAACATTACAGCAGGCACCTAGATTTCTTTTTTCAGGGAAAATATTTTCCTTCACCCTGCCGAGGTAAAGATGGAAAAAAAAAATACACTGAACCTCTCACCTGGCCATTCCTGAGGACCTTGTGTAAATGTGGGTCAGCTATCCTCTTTCTGTTCTTTGTCCCAGTTTAGGTTTTCGTGGCTCCCACCATCTGTAACTTTGATTGAGAGCTTTGCATTTCATGAGCTAGCAGAAAGTGTTGGGGACAAGCAGAAATGTTCCACACTACACAGTTGTACAGCAGAAAGCTCCCTCTGGGAGGTGACTCTGTCAAAGCGGACAGTGAAATCACAACGGACGTCTCAGTTAAACTGGAATAAGGACAGTGTGACATGATGTGTCCGAATGTGCACAGTTATAGACATCCACATTTACAGCATTAAGCCCAGTATTCACTGAGCCTTTGTTCTGTGTGCACAACCTCTTCCAAACCCTGTGAAATAAAGCTAATTAATCAATTATTTTTCTAAGACCATATTGCTATGATGTTGTAGTTGTTTTCTCATCATCACATATAACATGTATGTGACAGGCGTGGCTTTGTTAATAAAGAAACCAAGACACAAAGAATAAAGAAACAAAGTGTCAATCTGTAGCTGAGTTAAGAGCTGGCGCCTCCAACCTCTTCCATCACTTCTTCCCCTGCACAAGCACAGAGCACACTCATTCCTGCTGTGTTTTTTAATCCATGTTATTTACCATAACTGTGGGTCAGTTTCTTTTAAGCCATTGCTGAATGATCACTTTCCCTAGAAGACTCTCAGACACCGGTCAGTTGTTTATTTATTTAAATGCAAGGAATGGATATTTAATTATCTGAGTATAGTAACACGTTTCATTTTTATTCCATCACTGTAACCCTGGCACCTTAAGGGTATGATGTGATCTAATTACCATATTATACTACCTTTCACAAGGATATCTAACTGGAACACTTATCTGAGACATATACTGAAGACATATATATTTTTATATGGCATAGTACAGTAAAACCAACACTGTCTCCAAAATAAAAGAATAGGGGCTGAGGATATAGAACAGTGTAACACACTTACCTAGCCTGTGCCCCAGCACCACAGTAACAACTAACTAAACACACACACACACACACACACACACACACACACACACACACACACTGAGGCTGTGTGCCTGGCCTGAGCTGTTCCTTCACCCATGGTGATCTGCTACACATTATTTAACATTTATCATCACTGCAATGAAGTTTTCTGATCCAAAAATCAGTGTGGAGCTTACTGATATATTCACATGTGATGCAGACAGGAAAGTCTCCCATAAAGTGTGACTGGCTCTCTGGTGATTACTAGCCGTACAATCATCTCTTCTACATCATAGGAGGGAGTGTCTAGAGAAAGATGACTTTCAACACCTGACATTTGCTAAGCCTCTACATAGAATTCTTGGAACTTTCAGTTAAAAGTAGATAACAGTTTTTTGTAGTGGGTAGCCATTCCAGCTTTGTTCTGGAAGTTCCAACCCCCATTGAGACTTCGGCAACTGTCACGCCTACAAGGCGGGGCCAAGGGAGGCGCCTGGGGACCCGAGATCCGGATCGGCGAACGCTCGCTTGGTTCCAGGACGCTGGATGGTGGAGGTAGACAGAGGAGAGCTCCAGAGAACACCGCTGGACTGTGATACACCTTCCCCAGACCCCGCGACCTACCTATCCCTTAATTTGTAAGTTACGCCATTAAATAAATCTCCTTTTAACTACGTGGAGTGGCCTAAATAATTCCACCAATATCTGGCGCTCACGTGGGGCAAATCCCAAAAGCCTGGGTGGCTCCTGCCCTCAGCCTCCTCCCCGGCTAGCGGGTACCTAAACCCGCCTGCAAAGTTCCATATAACCAGGGAACACCTACACGGTTCCATTCCCGAAAAAGGGAGCAGCTAGTCCGGTCTCAGCTCCCTAGCTTAGCTCTGAGACCAGCGAAAGAGGCACTCCTCCGCTTCCTGAGTGCACGCACGCCAGCTGCGGCTCGGCTCCGCCATCTTGACTCCAGCGATCTGCAGTCAGCCAAGATCACCAGCAGGCCCTGCTTTGGAGCTGTACCATCGCCACCTGCTGGCTGAAAAGTGCTACTACACCCCCCAAAACCACGAAAGGTAAGTAAAAGTACCTGATAATTTTACACCTTAAAATTGACTGACAAATTTTGAGTAATTCTGGTAATATGGCTGACAACATTACCTCACAAGAATTTGAAAACCTTTTTGCCTGTATGATGAATAACATCTTCCTGGAAATATACGACCTTCCTAAGGCATATCTGGCCTGTACCATTTTGGCATTCATCGTAATAATTCACACAGTGTTCAAACACTGGTTTAAAAACAAGAACAAAGATGAGTTATTATTGGGACTGATACAGGCTTTAAGCGAGAGCAATGATGGCTTACAGAAAAAGATTCTATCTCTGGAATCTGCTTTAATGGATAGCAATGAGACCTTAGAGAAAAAGATTCTCTCTCTGGAATCTGCTAACCAGGATTTACAGGCTTTCAAAACTAACAATGATGGCTTACAGAAAAAGATTCTATCTCTGGAATCTGCTTTAATGGATAGCAATGAGACCTTAGAGAAAAAGATTCTTTCTCTGGAATCTGCTAATCAGGATTTACAAAACAGGCTTGTACCAAAAATTGATCTTATTGATAATAAATGTGAATATTTAATGGACAGAACACTAACTCTCCAGACACTATATAAGGAAGAAAGATTATCATTAATTGATAAGATAAGGTCCATGGAATCATGTGTTTCTGAGGAACATAAAAACTTCTATGATTCCATGAGAAATCTGGAGTCCCTTGCCAGAGAGGAGGTTCACTCCCTAGAACAGACCCTAGATGCTCGTTTGCAGGCCTTAGAAGAAACTCTCAGTAAACATGACAAGGGACCTAATAAGCAGAAGGGCAAGGCCATAGAGGTTGTAACATCTCCAAATGGCTCTCACACAATGGCTTATCCTGTTATTATCCATGAGAAGCCAGCGGATGACACACACCCCGAGCCATATAATACATATACATTACAACCAATTTCAACAAGGGACTTTAAAAATATAAAGGAAGCAGTAGTTACGTATGGGATACACTCCACATACGTAAAACAATTGTTAAATTCATGGTCTACCTCACATAGAATCATCCCAGATGACTGGCATCAGTTGATTTCAGCTGTTCTAGAATATAGTCAGCAGCTACAGTGGAAAAGCTGGTTGAGAGAAGAGGCAAAAAATTTAGAACAACAAGGTAAACTCAGAGGTTTTGTGATCTCCCAAGATCAAATACTTGGTGAGGGATGTTTTGCTGACAGGAATGTACAAGCCATTTATGATGAACATACAATATCCCTATGCCGTACAGCAGCTCTAAATGCTTGGGAAAAAATTCCAGAACCTGGAAAACCAACTGAGGTATACACAAAGATATTTCAGGGACCGCACGAACCCTTCACTGATTTTTTACAAAGACTGAACACAGCTATAACAAGAGCTGTATCAGATAAAGAATTAAGAAAAGTATTAACTGAGTCCTTGGCATTCGACAATGCTAATGCAGAATGCAGAAGAATACTTACACCATTAAAGATCAGATCAGCTCCTTTGGAAGAATGGATTCAGTATACTAATGGTGTTGAGTCTCGTAACTACAGTAATGAGGCTTGGATAGGAGAGACAAATCCCAGAGGTGAAAGAAGGCCCCGTGTTACCAAATGTTTTAAATGTGGTACACCAGGTCATATAAGTAAAAACTGTACATGGGGTACTCCTAGGAGTAATACTCCTTTTAGGAATAGCCTAAACAGGAGACCCCAACCACCTCCCGGATTATGTAGAAGGTGTGGCAAAGGCCGACATTGGACCAGTGAGTGCAGATCAAAAATAGATATACGAGGTAACCCTTTACTGGCGGGAAACGCTTCAGGGGGCCTCTTGCAGGCCCCCAAATCAAATGTAGTACGAACATTCCCAGCCACTGTGGAAGAAATTCCTCTCCAGGACAACTGAATAAACCACTGCCTAATGTAAAAACCGATACTGCAATGGATGATAAAACAGCTCTGATGGATGGATCACAGTTTACAAAGAACACTATAAAACAAATATTTTGGCAGACTTCCATAAATGGTCAAAGACCAAAGCTTAGAATTCGAATTAATGGCCTGGTTATGGAGGGACTGGTAGACACAGGTGCAGATGTGACTATAATTACACCAAAATCATGGCATCCGAATTGGCCTCTTCAAGAGGTAGATGTCCAACTTTTAGGGATTGGCACCCTATCTCAGATAAAACAGAGTTCGAGATGGGTTGAATGCATAGGGCCAGAAGGACAGAGAGGAAGACTGAAGCCATATGTAGCAAATGTAGCAGTAAATCTTTGGGGCCGAGATCTGTTACAACAGTGGAATACCCAGATTAAAATTCCTACACTTTCAGAAAAAGAATACAGACCAATGCATGTTTCTAGGAATAATATCATCGCATGCTATAAAAATCAGGCACCAACCATTCAGGCTGTTCACAAACAGAGCACAACTGCTGTTGAACTCTCAGAAGTACCAACTGCCTTACCTTTAAAATAGCTAACTAATAAACCTGTCTGGGTTGGACAATGGCCTTTGACAAAAGAGAAGCTACAAGCTTTAGAACAGCTGGTTCAAGAGCAGTTAAATGCTCAACACATTGAAGA
Organism: Peromyscus eremicus; assembly: GCF_949786415.1. Lineage (NCBI taxonomy): Eukaryota > Metazoa > Chordata > Mammalia > Rodentia > Cricetidae > Peromyscus > Peromyscus eremicus. The sequence continues at coordinate 21,148,690 of NC_081433.1, forward strand.
ATCTACCAGCCCTTGGAATTCTCCTGTATTTGTTATTAAAAAAAAGTCTGGTAATTGGAGAATGCTGACAGATCTGAGAGCTATTAATAAAGTAATTCAGCCAATGGGCTCCCTACAGACTGGGATGCCCTTGCCCTCTCTGCTACCTAAAGAATGGCCTATAATAGTTATTGACTTAAAAGACTGTTTCTTTACCATACCCTTACAAGAAAATGATAGAGAAAAATTTGCCTTCACAGTACCTAATTATAACAATTCTCAGCCAGTCAAGAGATATCAATGGAAGGTCCTCCCACAGGGAATGTTAAACAGCCCTACTTTGTGCCAATACTTTGTGCAGAAACCATTGGAGATAATTCGTGTAAAGTTTCCACAATCCATAATTTATCACTATATGGATGATATCCTATTAGCTGATCCAAAGTTAGATACATTAGAAAGCATGTTTGAAGAAGTAAAAAAAGTTTTGCCTCACTGGGGACTGCAACTTGCTCCTGAAAAAATACAAAGAGGAGATTCTATTAACTACTTAGGATATAAGATAGAGCTACAAAAAATTAGACCCCAAAAGGTACAGCTAAGGAGAGATCGATTGAAGACTCTTAATGATTTTCAAAAGTTATTAGGAAGCATTTCCAACTTACTGGGTATCATGGGAATACCCAAAGATGGACTACAAAATTTGGCTAATACTCTAGAAGGGGACAAAGAATTAAATAGTCCAAGAGAATTATCAGCCGAAGCTGAGAAGGAATTGGCTCTAGTAGAAAAGACAATTCAAGAAGCACATGTGGATCGTGTGGATCCAGAACTTAAATGCATTCTTGTCATATTCCCCTCCAGACATTCCCCAACAGGTATTTTGATGCAGAGGGAAGATATTATATTGGAATGGATATTCCTACCACGTAAACCAAATAAGAAATTAAAGACTTATATAGAAAAGATCTCTGATTTGATTCAAAAAGGTAAACTAAGACTTCGCCAGTTGACAGGAATGGACCCAGCAGAAATTGTAGTACCTTTAACTAATGAAGAAATTTCATCACTATGGAAAGATAATGAATACTGGCAGAGAGCCTGCAGTAACTTTTTGGGAGAGATTAACAACCACTATCCCAAAAGCAAGAGAATAGAATTTATAAAGAAAACCGAATGGGTCCTTCCTCACATTGTACGACAAAAGCCAATTTCTGGAGTCCTCACATTCTATACTGATGCAAATAAATCAGGGAAAGCAGGATATAAATCAGGAGACTTAAGTAAAGTGGTACAAAGTCCATACAGCTCTGTACAAAAGGCAGAACTGTATGCCATTCTTATGGTACTGATGGACTTCACAGAACCCCTCAATATAGTCACTGACTCTCAATATGCAGAGAGAGTTGTTTTACATATTGAAACTGCTGAATTTATTCCTGATAATACAGAATTAACTTCATTATTCATACAATTGCAGGAAATCATCAGAAAAAGGGAACATCCTATATATATAACACATATCAGATCCCATACAGGTCTGCCAGGACCTCTAGCACAAGGTAATGATGAGATTGATCAGTTACTAATAGGTAATGTGCTAGAAGCTTCAGAATTTCATAAGAAATACCACACAAATAGCAAAGGTTTGAAGAAGGATTTCTCCATCACTTGGCAACAGGCTAAGGATATTGTGAAAAAATGTCCTACTTGTTCCATCTATAACCAACTTCCATTACCTGCAGGGAGCAATCCAAAAGGTATACAAAGAAATGAAATTTGGCAGATGGATGTGTTTCATTTTGCAGAATTTGGAAGATTAAAGTATGTACATCATACCATTGACACCTATTCAGGATTTCAATGGGCAACTCCTATGAGTTCTGAAAAGGCTGATTCTGTGATTACACACCTATTAGAAGTTATGGCCATCATGGGGATACCTGTACAAATTAAGACAGACAATGCTCCAGCATATGTCTCCAATAAAATGAGACAATTCTTTGCTTATTACAATATAAAGCATGTTACAGGTATACCACACAATCCCACAGGCCAAGCAGTCATAGAAAGATCCCATCGAACTTTAAAGGATATGCTAAATAAACAGCAACAGGTAACAATGACTCCTAGAAATAGATTGCATAGTGCTTTATTAACCTTGAATTTTCTCAATGCTGATGAGAAAGGAACAACAGCTGCAGAGAGACATTGGACGACAGACAAAACTCCCGAGCTAAACCAACCGGTTTATTTCAAGGATGTGCTGACCTCAGAATGGAAACCTGGATATGTTCTACGTTGGGGAAGGGGTTTTGCCTTTGTTTCTGCAGGAGAAGAAAAGCTATGGATACCAACAAAATTAATAAAAATTCGATTTGAACAGGAAAAACCCCTTGATGAGGTGAAGTAAAAGATCATCCACCAATGTGACATCTCTACAAGTTGTAAGAAAAATTTAACAATCAAGGTTGGGGTAGGGTTCTGTTTTTGTCTTTCCAGGATAATGGAAATACCCATCTTCCAAAAATCATAAGGCCTTGGATATCCGGATGTTTACAGCAGAAAGAAAGAATCTATTGGTACCAATCTACACACGGTAAAATCTCACTGTCTAACATCTATCTCTCTATTAATATAGAAAAGTTGTGGTCCCAATTCAATTATAAGCCAAGCTGGCTTTGGAGATGGAATTGGCTCACTCCTTCTCTAAACCCAAGCACATTGCTAAAAGAAAAGTTTGAGAGATTCTTCAGTACCATATCAGAAGAGCCCTCTGGTGTGGGACAGAAGGAAACCAATAAAAAGGGACCATTGTCTTCTAGATTCTAATTCTCTCCATGCTTACTCTTGATTTCTCAGAATCCTTTCTTACATGCTATGTCCTCTTTAAATCCAAATCTTCCATTTTGATAACAAATAAGTTTTTCTAATAGCAATCTCAGAAGTCTCCAGAAGGAAGATGGGGCCCCAACAACAACTCTACCCAATCCAGAATGATGCCATGGTAATCATCATCATACTACACTTCTTACCAGAATTTCAGACAATCTTACCCATTACTCTAAGACTTGCTGCAGAACCTACAGTTAGTCTAACTGAAATTTAACTATCTGCGCTTTCTCACAGTACCCAACAGAGATAACATCACCCCCTAAACAGCAGGAAGCAATTCTAAGAAAACGACGCCCCTTCTCCCTTAGGTTTCATAATTCTCAGGGTTATGGATGATGGTTACAGGGTTGGGGGTGGAAGGAAATATTAAACTCAGTACTCCCAAAAAAAAAAAAAAAAAAAAAAAAAAAAAAAAGAAGAAATGGAATGGATACGTATAAGACATTATGGTAGATTATTGTGTATACTAGTAAACAAATTTAGTAAAATAGCAGCCTTAAATAATTTGCACTGTAATTTACACTGTTATGGATTCTTATATGTTGATACAAATGTAAACTATTTTTATATTCCTGTTTAAGATAATTTGTATATTGATACAAATACAGAACTATACTTGGTATAATGTACATATATTTCTACTCTTATTTGAAATGTTTGTATATTGATACAAATGTAAATTTATATCTGTCATACTTTATGTATGTTCTACTTCTGTTTAGGATATTCGGTATATTGATATATATTTAAGATTATTGTCATATTGCATATCCCACTACATACTCCTACCTCTGTTATAAATATCGATATATATTTAAGATTATTGTCATATTGTATATCACACTATACACTCCTACCTCTGTTATAACATCTTGTGTATTGTCACAACTTTGAAGTCATCGTTCTTTACCATACACTTGCTTATAGACTGTCTACCTTGTTTACGTGAAGCCTTAGTCCTTAGGTTATTTCAGTAGATAAGACTTGTAGATTTATAGTCACCTATGCTTGTCATCTCTATAGTTACGTTAGTCAGGTTATACAGATTTACAGATACATAGGTCAGATGGACAGGTAATCTTCAAACACTTCATAGACCTAGAGAATATGGCATTTAAATAACTTAGAATTCTGTTGATGCGAGACACAATTGCTCCTGGCTGCACCAATTTGATCCCGAGAGAATGTTGGGCTTCTAGACATTTCCATTTGGAAGTTTGTCTTCTTGGCACAAAATGGCCTACTGGGCAAAGAACTGCCCTTGCCTCGACAGCTGACAGTACAAATGCAATGCTATCCTTTCTGGACAAGCGGGACACAAGGAAAGTGACCACTGTACTCTGCCAAGACAGGGTAAGATGGTCTTTCAGAATTCTTGCTTCTGAAAATGGTCTGTCAGATACTTTAGGCCTGTAGCCAATTTGAATGCACCAACAATGCTGAGAAACATTAGGTGATTGTCCAGGCTGCCAGCTGTCTCGGTCTACTCTCGCAAGATTCCCGAAAGTTGCTTGCATCCATCTACCATTTCTCAGGTACCATTATATTCCTTCTCAGGTCTTTGATGGGATTGAAGACTAGCAGTTATAGTTACAACTTAGTAGATAGAACATATTAAGTATTAGATTCAGGTTCTTTAGGGTAGGACACCTTTTGGAATGATCTTTGTAACATGCCATTTATCTATGCTCTATACTTCTCTGGATTTTAATATGTGTTTCTTGCTTGATATTGTTTGCATTGGTTGTAGTTCCATCTTATCTAGGTCATTATCCCTCATTATTCCTGGACAATATTTGATAACCATTCCTTTGTATATAGTCTTGTATTAGGTTAGAACCTTCTTATTTAGACAAAAAGGGGGAGATGTAGTGGGTAGCCATTCCAGCTTTGTTCTGGAAGTTCCAACCCCCATTGAGACTTCGGCAACTGTCACGCCTACAAGGCGGGGCCAAGGGAGGCGCCTGGGGACCCGAGATCCGGATCGGCGAACGCTCGCTTGGTTCCAGGACGCTGGATGGTGGAGGTAGACAGAGGAGAGCTCCAGAGAACACCGCTGGACTGTGATACACCTTCCCCAGACCCCGCGACCTACCTATCCCTTAATTTGTAAGTTACGCCATTAAATAAATCTCCTTTTAACTACGTGGAGTGGCCTAAATAATTCCACCAATAGTTTTTCCAAAATCCTGGCAGCATCTATAAGATAGAGAAGTAACTGTGATAAAGAATGTAAAAGTGAAATGCAATTTTCATAAAAGCATCCAAGAAGCAGTTTCAGTCAAAAGCCACAGGAACCTCACCAACCAACCAGGCTCCATAAACTAGGAGAAGCTAAGCCAGGACTCTAAACTCCCTTCCTAGAGCTGGCAATGGAAGCTTTGTCCAGACCACTTAGCACACATCTACAGAGCAATCTCCACCTTTCCGAGTCTTACTCACCTTCCAAATTTATTGCCAATGATACATGAATGCTGATTCTCAAGATAATAAAAAAGACAAAGCCCTTTAGCCGGTAAACTTTAGAGTGAATGAAAACTGCCTTTTTAAAATAAATAATATATCCTTAAAATCCCAAATCACCTAAAGGAAAATATATATTGTTTTTAACAAGGAACATATAAAAGGGACATTGCTATTCAGTACTGGGTAACCTGGGGGCCCTAAGGGAGTTGAGTTTCTCACTAAGGAAAGGTGACTTGAGGCAAACCTTAACACCTCTCCAACTTTCTTTTCTTTCTCAGCTAAAGACATCACAGACACCTCAAGAAGGATAAGGAATACACTTGTCTGGTTTGAGTTCTGTATCAAATCCTGTCACCAGGTGCTGTAAGGGAAAACACACCACCTCCAATTCTAGCCCTTGAGATGCCTTTCAGTTCACCTTGAAGGATTTTATCTCCATCTTCACACAACCATAAAGAACCCCTCAAAGTCACTTGAGATTACTTGGTGCACTGTATACTGTGTCAACCTTTGAGGAAGGACACTTGCTATTTAAGGATGTATTTGCACTAAAATAATCCATGATACCAAGGTTTTTTGCAGTCCCAAAAGACAAATGAATATCATAACGCTTACTTCGGGTATCACCTGCAACATTCAAGTAGGTTTTGCTGGTACCATTGCTATATCACATCTATTCACCATTGAAGTACTGAAGACAATGGGAAGCAAAAACTCCCAGCCCAACACAAAGCAACAAGAGAGAAGGAGGCACTTATTTGGGATGCTCACACAGCCAGATGTGCAAAGCATGGGGCCACATATGTGTCATGATAGAGACCTTATGCTTAAAAGCCAAGGAAGCAAAACTTCATAATTCATGGTGCTGGAGTGGCTTGGCAGGGCTAAAATTTAATAAGTGCCATCCAAACTAATGGCAGTGCTTCAGATGGGAAAAACAAAGATGCATGAGATTAAACTTTCTAATGACTACTTAATGAAACTTAAAAGAATATAGATCATCTTCCCTTGAATTAAATTACTCACTAAGTAAGAATAGTTAAAAACATGTAATCACAGCCCACAGCTGATTCCTACAGAAGGCTGCACAGTGGAGCTGGTGATTGTATCCGGCTCTCAGGGAAGCCGAGGCACTGAATAAAAGGACTTGGGTGATGCAGTAGCTGGAAGGGTTCTGTTAACCCAGCTAGTGTGTGCCTCTCCAAGCAAAATTCGCGTTATAAATCATCCAGAATCCAGGGCTGAGAAGAGGTGGAGGTAAAAAGAATGAGATAAATTATTGGACTCCAAAGGCAAAAATTTAAGTGTCATTTGCTCCATAAAATCTTTCTAGATTGTCCCAGTCGGCCCACATGGATCTCATTCAAATTCCTAGGCATTTTCATTTCCATTCATTTGGAACATTTAAGAGGCTGATGTTTAATGGCAGTGATCACACACACTTTGACTGCATGATGCATTTGACTGCATCAATACTTCTTCCTGGCAAACTATCACACACACACACACACACACACACACACACACACACACACACACACACCTTTGCATCTATCCACAATATTTAGTACAATTTCATCCTTCTCTTCACCATTCAGTGAACATTTCTGGTTGTTGAGAATGTAACATTTAGAGCCACGAGCCAAGAAGGGAAACCAGACCCTGTGATATGTGATATAAGAAAAATCACCTTGTCTTTAGGGTTTCTTTCTAAAATGGACATAAAATCTGCTATGGACTTAAGGACTATGACCCCAGTGCATGACCATGATCAGTCCAGGCATACTGTACATTGATGAATTCAACACTGTTATAATTCTCAGCATATACCATTCCCAACTCTAAAGCCCAAGATCTCCTGTTGCCTAATTCAAGTTTTATACAAGCTTTCTTCCTTCTGCTTTAATAGTACAAGTTCAATGAAGAATTATTCTCAATTTTGTGTATAGAATCTAGGGTCTACATAGTACAAAATTATAATAGAAAGTATAATAAATATTAGCAGTCACACCTAAAGAACCTTTCTGGTGAAAGGTCAAGACTTCTTTGAATGACTATGTCTCATAAAGTAAAGCTATTCCTTCAAACATGGAGGAAAACTCATGTTCCATATGTAATCAGTTCAAACACACACATACACACACACACACACACACACACACAAATGTATTCTTACTACATATGACAGCACATGTCAAGGACTCTGTCTGTACCCTTCCACACTTAGATGTTGAAGTACTAATATTCCATGGGATAGGATGAGCATGTGAAACCTTGGGAGCCATTAGGTTGATGAAGACTTGGAGGTTAGGTCCTTAGATCAGGGTTTGTATTTTTGTAAGACCAACAGGTTTTACATGCTCTTCTGTCTTCCTCCATTCCTCCCTTTCCCCTCTCTCCTTCTGTTCCTTTGACCTTTGTCCATCCCTTTTATCCCTTTCCCATCTTTCATTCACACAGATTGGAGGCCATATGCCCACACAGCATCATGGGGTATCTACAAGAGAAGAAGCCTTGAAAGAAAAGCCATCTTGATGGTTAACACCTTCATCCCAGGCATTCCAGGCCCCTCAAAATGTGAGAAGTAAAGTTCTGTTCTTCAGGGTCACTTCTATAGAACTGACTACATCGGCCTGAGAAACTAAAGTAACATGATTGACTTACCTGATTCCTTCTGAGAAATACATCATTAATTAACCTCATAATTGTCACTGTGCCAATGCCACAGAATATGATTAGGCACACAAAGATGGCTACAACCTCACCAAACAAAATGATGCTACAATACCACTGCTCTGTATGCCATGTGCAGCCTCATGGAATGCCATAAGACAGTGTATGACTACTGGCAATATAAATATGTGTGTAGTTCTATGTGGGTATGTGTGTGTAAAACAAGACTTACATTCAAATGGATTTTATTCAGACAAATAGGCAGGAAAGCCAAACTGTAGAGTGTTTCAATATTCTCTTTGTTGCTCTTTGTGTGAACTTCATGTCAACATGAATGGTGGTTTTACATTTTTCTTGGTAAAAATCTTCCTCAACACTCTCAGGCATCACAATCCTGGGAGACTTGAGATGAGGGTCTTTGAAGCAGAGATGCATGCAATTGGTGGTGTGGCTGGCAAATTCTGAGCTGGCTGCATGATGAGAGTGAAGAAATGCAACTGCAATTGTTCAAGTGCAGGCATCATGCAGAACTAAGGGCCAAGTGCAAAGAATATGAAGATAATGGAAGAGAGATGAGACGTGACAGCCGTAGATCTGACTGGATCAATTAGATTTAGTGACTTCGTTTTAAGGTAGGAAAAAAAAGTACAAAATGAAGAGCTCTGCCTTATGGGACAGTAGTGAAGCTGCCATGCCGTTTACTTGCAGAGGGAAAGGACCATGGTGGTGGACTCATTGGATTGGTGAGAACCTAGCTGAGACATTGCTAAATAATTTCCAGAGTTAGAGTGAATAGAAAGAATGCTGGTGGGGGAGGATCCTTACTCTCTATCACTTTGTGGCCACTCAAGGACAAATCATCTATGATCACTCATCAAATAAGTAGGCCCAAATGAGATGACATTTAGTCTGTCCTTACTTCAGGAGATGACACCTCTAACTGCCATATTCCCATTCATCCCATCAACAACATAAGAAATCAACATAAACCACCACCTTGGAACTGGGAAGGAGCTCTAAAAATAAGATAAGAGAATTTCCTGCTATCCTTCTTTCTAGTACTCTCCAGATAATCAAGGACACCCATTGAACCATACCTACACCTGCACCTGTAAAAGCCAGAGCCAGTGCTTTTAGTTTTTCACAGTGCAGATGAAGTGTAATGAGAAGGCAATGACTAGGAGTGCTGTGGAAATCGCTGCTCTGCATGACAATTCCTGAACACACCTGCTCCATTCCTGGCTCTGTCTGCCTCAGTACCCTGTTATCTCCCAGCACCTTTACAACCCAGGTGTAGTCTCTAGTGCTTCCATACACAAGATGGAAGATAAAGTTAAGAAATTAAGGGATGGATGGTACAGGCACCATACGCTGGCTATTCACCTACTCTCTAGAAGGACTGAAAACCAGAGACCAAGCCAGGATCAGGCAAGTGCAGCCAAAGAATGGACATTGTGCACTGAGGTTAAAAAAAAAAAAAAAAAAGCTTAAAGATGAGACAATTCACATTTATAGTAGGATATGTTTCCCTATGAGGGAATATGGCAAACCCATGGGGTCAGTCAGAGTCTTGGATATAGGAAAAACTATAGGCTAAATCTCAGGGTACCAACCTAAGTTAATATTCAAGGTCACATGTTGGAGTTGGTCTCCATCAGAAAGACCGGGCAACAGCCTGGATCACAGCAACTGATGAGCAAAATACCCCTACAATACACGGCATCTGAAGATCTGCCTGGTGATGGCAGAGGTCAACAGCCTGTGCTTCAGCATTATGGAAAGCAGTCAAGACTGAGATGGCTCAGAACGTTTGTCTGACTCTTCAGAACTAGACCAGCTTCCTATAAGATTCTTCTGCTCTGCTTGGAACCCATGTAGGAGGCTAGCTGCATATAGGTCTTTGAGTCAAAAAAGAAATTCATTAAGGATCACCTACACTACACTGTGAGGAAACAATGGAGGCAAGCAGATAGGAAAAGACATGAGGAAGCTTGCATGCATACCCTCTCAGTCCAGCTTTGAAAAACACAGAAGGTTTTGGGTATACAGGTGGGCAGGAAGTGAGGGACCGCCACAAAATATCCCAGAGTGGTGTGTTATGAGCCAATCCCTGGGTACCAAACAGAGAAGATCAAAGTCAGCAAAGGCCCCAGAAGACTTGTAATGTTTATAATATGGGGAGGATAAAAAATAAACCCCTAAATACAAAAGCAAAACATGTGCATATAACCGAAATGGACCCCTCTCTCAGGAGGGAGATTGTGAGCTCCAAGGCCATTGAGAAATTGAGAGGAGCACATTTTAAAAGTGCACACACTGCAGCTTTGCTCAGGACTTCAGAAAGTGACCTAGGATGTCACAGGATCCCAGCTGCATGCACACATATAATAGGCTTCCTCCGCTTCACCCAGAGATTGCTCTAATACCTACCGTCACCTTTCTATGTAAACACAGATAAACCAGAGGAACAAGGGCAGATGAATCAAAGGGATTCATGCTGGCCCTGCAGTCTGGTGGCTGGTTACTAATATATTCCCAGGTTGCTCAGTAGGAAGCTTGGGTCAGCAGACTGGAAGGCGGCACAGTGAGCTTTCCCTCTGAGCTGCAATTACAGAGACACTCTGCTTTAATAACCACAAACCTGGGACCTGCAGAGACAAGGTGCTCACTCTGCCCTTGTGCCACCTGCTGTGCCCTCCTGGAAGCCTTGCTCAGCCAGTGCTGGGCTTCTGGAAGGTAACTCACAAATGCAGATCGGAGGCTTGTGCTGCCACAGCACAGGACACACACACACAGAGAGACTCCGCACATTAAGTCTTGTCCCTGTAACACAGGTGAGGGGCTGCTGCATCCAAAAGCATGTGGCATGCTTGAAAGGATTTCACACACACACACACACACACACACATACACACAAAAAAAAAATGGGCAAAAGTAAAACCAAAGGGTAACCAAAGATTAACCAGGGCAAGTAGAAAAGAAACACTACCCAGTATAAGCTGGCCAAGGGCATTTGTGTGAGATAGTAAAATATAAAACTGTCCTCAGAGGATGATTTTGTGGACTGAAGGTGAGTGGGAGAGTTTACCCTCGCTGATGACATAGCATAACTGTGCCCTCTTCACTAAATCCAGTTAGTCCTCCATATGGTCTGCAGCCAAAGATTAAAATACGGGTGGATGAACAATATGCAAAGAAAAGAATGCATCTGTATTTAACATGGAGATGCTTTTCCTGTCATTATTCCACACACAATACAGTATTGCAACTATAAATGGCATTTGCATTGCTCTATGTTTGTGCATCACAGCGAGCTGAAGTGGGTGTATGCAAATGTTATACTATATCTGTACAAGGGACTTGAGCATTGTAGAGTTTTGTGTCAAATCAATTCTCTGATGGAAAGGGTACTCTGAGATCTATATTTTATTCTGTAGGAATACTCTGCATCTCATTGCTGAAGTTATAAGCTCTCATTTTAGGTAAATGTCTTTCAGGAGTTGCTTGGAACTCACACATGCCCCTCTCCACTTCTGTTGCCAGTGTTCACACGATGACATGTGCAAAGAATGGCAATAGACCAGGCTGCATCTAATGCTAAAGTTCCCTCAAAAGGGCAGCATTCAGTATGCTCACTTTATCCACTAAAGAGCTCCAGGAAAGCATATTTTATTTCATTTTTATAACATCAATTTTACTTTAAATAGAAAATGGCAAACTATTGTGTGTGATCAAAAATGCACAATGACTTATTTTTCAGCACAGTGAGATACAGAGTATAATCGGCCCAAGTCATCTTCTTGAAACATCTCAGATTTCTTCCCTGAATCAAGAGGTAGGAAAGTACAAGGAGGTGCTTGGATTAGCCTTGGAATTGTAGTACTGAAGGCAAATCTAAAAATGATCTGCGTTTGGGATTCCCACATAGTGCCTTGGGCTCCTGTTCTATAGGGATTAAAAATATAATTCTTCTCTTCAAAACCACAAATGAACTAATGGAACAAGTCCAATGGCCCAGCAATTCTTCTACAGCTTTAGGAACTGCCGACTCCATGAAATTCAGCTGAATCAATAGTTTGGGTTACAGAAGAAAATTCTCAATGACCTTTATTTATTCTATTGCTTTCTCTAAAATGCTGGTGATTTCTACCAAATAGAATTCTACTGTTAAAATTAAATATAGATTGTAAAGCCAATGTCATTAATCTTATTTGTTGCTACTGTTATATGAGGATGGGTCTGCCATCATTGTATGGAATTCGCGTTTATTTTTGGTGTTCATTTTTTTTCTGCTTTGTTAGTTAAGTGCATTAACCACTTTTGATTTTCACCTGTGGATTTTGTCATGGTGGTTCTCCCCCTCTCTCCCACTTTCCGCCCCAGCACTAGAAAGTGTGACAATTACTAGGTGTCCAACATTAGAAAGGTATATTTTATTGTCCTAGTAATTATCTCAGCTCATTTAACAGAGTATTGCTAACAAATCTGTGACTTCAAACACTTTGTGATACCTGTGTACAAAGACTTATACAGAGAACAAACACTGAAGCATTTCCCCTCACTTCTCCATGGAGAAAAGATTAAATGAACTAGACATAAAGTGTTTTTTTTTTCCAATTCCAGATTATAGTTTAAATATTTCCCCTATAAAACAATCTCATTAATTTCAACTTTTTGTTACCAGGTTTAATAAGGTAATTTGAAAACAGTTCTTGGAAATCACCATTTCACTATGCCTGAGTGGAAATAACAGCCATAGGGGACTGGGGATACAGCTTGCCTTGTTTGTGCAAGACCCTGCACACTATCTCTAGCACAACAAAAGAAACAACCACAAAAGTAAATGAAAACAGAAAGTGTTGTAAACTTAATACTTAGCTCCTTATAATATAATATTTTCATTCTTCTTGGGAGGTTCAGGTATGTTAAAAAAATAGATCTGCCAGTTAAACATATTTATTTTTATTTTAAGTATATGGTGTTTTGACTGCATGTGTGTCTGTGAACCGATTGCATGCTTTTGCCCATAGAGGCCCAAAAAGGGTATTGGATTCCCTGGACTTAGAATTAACCAATGGTTGTGAGCTGCCATGTGGTACTGGGATTTGAACTGTGGTTCTCTGGAAGAGAAGCCAGTGTTAGTAACAGCTGAGCCATCTCTCCAGCCCCTTAAAATTAACAGCCTTACTCATGAAAACCAAGTATTTGGGTTGGCTATTCAGGCTAGTGCCAGAACACTTGCTTGTCAATCACAGGGCTCTAGGTTTGATTTCTATCACTTGGGGTTGGGTGAGAGGACTCAAAACTCCCAGTCAAAACTTAAGCTTCTAATTTTCAAACTATTACACAGCTTCTGTAATGCCTTTTTTTTTTAAGTAGGTTGTTTAAAAGTATCACAAGTAGTGCTAGAGAGATGGCTCAGAGGTCAAGATCACTTGACCTGGGTCTCCTTTCCAGCACCTGCATGGTGTGTGACAACTCTCTAAAACTTCAGGGTACAGGGGCTCCAAGGACCTCTTTTGACCTTCATCAGCTCTAGACATGTATATGGTACGCATAAAATATATATAGGCAAAATAATCATACACAGAAAACCAAAATACATCTGCAGATTTTTAAATTGCCATCAATTTGGCTTCACTCCTATGGGGTCTGAATCAATGAAGACCCACATGTATATCTGCAGATCTTCAAGAAAGTGAAGGAAGACTAAGCATAAACAAAAGAAGAATTTAGTGTATTGTTTTGAGACAGAGACAAATAAGCATTTAGAGCCACAGTGATAGGTAACATGAGGCATGAAAGTGGTTAACAAGACGTTAAGTCCTGAAATCTGCCATTCAATTGGGCTCTATGAGCCCAACCCAGACCAACACACATAACCCCTTCTTTGCAAACAAAGAGTGAGCATTTTCTAACATGGACACCACATTCAAATGATCCCTCTGAAGACATTTTTTTATATTAATTTTCCATTCTTGTTGCAAATACATTTTGTAAAAACATTCTCCATTTTTTTCACCATCATTTAACCAATACAACTTTAGGTGCCCAACATCACATCATCGTCTTAGGACATCAGGCTGGGAGCCCCAGACAAACTCTATTAGAAAACATGTACCTTCTGTCATCATTGAAGTGAATTACTTCTGGCACTAAATGGCTAAGGAACCATTTCTGGTAAAAGCACAGGCAAGACGCAGTGGTAATTTCTCCAACTGAAGTGCAGTATCATCAATACACACATTTAGGATGCACATAAAACTACTAGGATGTCACCCCTAAACCCACCTGACTCTTTGCAAAGCTCGTGGTATGTTTTTTTTTTAAAGCAAATACATCTGTTTTTTTAAGCTCTTTAAATTCACACATTCTCTTACCCACTTATATATCCTCATGAAACAAAATGATTCCCAACCCATTTCAGAAAAAAAAATCATATAAAAATGTGAAGATAAGTTTATAGACCTGAATTTTGAGGTAACTCTAAAGCTTGAACTTTCAAATTAGGTACAACCACACACAGCTGACTCTGATACTTGTCTCAAGTTCCCTGTGCCTTTCCAGTGAAATCAATCCTAAGTGAATTGCTGGTATCAAAATGACAATATCACTTGCCTTAACAAGGGACTCTTTGGATGCATGAACTGCCTACGTTATTGCACTAGAGACGGTAATTAAACCTTCACCAGTTCACGCACATGTCCCAGTGCGCAAGCACACAGCCTATTATGTGATGCTTATTAGCTATTCTCTGTGTTAAGAGAATAGGCCTGACAGGAGAAGGATGAATAAGTCTTGCTTTATTGCTACATGTATTTTTAAAAGGAACTTCTACTGTATGTGGCATGGGTAACTTCTCCCAGTGTGTTTGAAATCATTCAGTAAGCACCACATGGTGCAATAATGTCACTCAGCAGTGGGGCACCAATAACTCACAATCTCTTTCACTTCATACTGATTTGTTTAAAAAGCTCAACAGTATGGAGATATGGCACAGCCACTTGATGTCCTTCCATCAGGACTGGCTGAGCACTGGTGAATTTATTCTCTTTTACCTGCGGAGGACACTGAAGAGAGAAGGAGGGTATTATAGTCAACTTAGTGTGAAGGAATGGAGGCAAAAGGGGAATCAGGCATGATTCTATTTATGGGAACTGTCACTCCAAGAAGCCTCCATCCCAGGACAAACTAGGCTTGTGTCACTCACCAGGTTGGCTAATGAGGCCAGCATTCAAACAACTGTGAATAGTCACATTATTTGACCTGTTAAGAAACTGAGGTTCCATTCTTTTTTATTATGGTTTTTATTTTGAGACAAGGTTTCAATACATAACACATAACTCACACAGTACCTAGAACATACTATGAAGCCCAAACAGGATTTTCTCAAATACACTATCCTCTTGACTTGGACTCATGAGTTGTGAGATCACAGGCATACACAACTATGCTTCACTCATGTTTCTGCTCTTAGGCTTCAGTTTCAGATATGAGGGAATAGTTCATGGTATATAAACCAACTGTATTGTAATCCCTAAAAATGTAGATGTTTAATCTAGGATCAAAGACCAAAAGCTCATGATGAACCAAATCAGTAAGTCTTGTTAGGTCATTACCAGATGATGAGGATAGGAGATAAAAATGAAATAAAATAGCTAGCCTCAGTTCAAAGCTAATACTAAACATCCAAAGAGACAATAATACTAGAATGCCATAACTCCATCACAATGCACCCAATTAGAAAACTCTCTTTATTCATATTCATTTTTTTTTTTCAGAATGACCACTCTTGGATTCTCATTAAGATTGTAGAATCATCTTTAACTCTAAGTACCCTGCTTCGGGAATACCACTATACAAAGTAAATGAAGCAAATAAGACTAGAAACAGAAAAATACCTGTAAGAGAATTATAAAACAAGACATCATAAATCAACAGGGGTGGGGTGGAGCAGAATAACGACATGGACCAATAATAGTTTTTCCAATGAAACTTCTGTAGTGATGACAGCTAAGCATGCATAAGCACAGCACAGCTCAGATTTCTCTTACCAAACCCTGAATAACAGACCTCCGTCAATGTCACTGTCTCCCACAGCAGGTGATGACTAGACAAAGACTTGACTTTGATCCATAAGTCTTGATGAGTTTCACATGCCTTCAACAAACACTTCACCCCATCTGAATGTTTGAAATGCATCAAGTCAGCCCAACATATGCCAAAATACAGATTATCATGAAATTTGATGAAAGGAAATGCTTAATAAGTCCCAGTACGAAGTGTGAACACTAACATTTTTCTGATCTGGGTTACTGGAACCGGGTACTGCAGTGGTGATGAAGACAGCCATCCCATAGTAAAACGAGGAGGCAGAAGTCAGAACCCATCTCCATTGCAATGCTCCTCATCCTACACTTAAAAAAACTAAAAATGAACTTTGCCTGAAATGTTTGGGTTTTGTTTGTTTGTTTGTTTGTTTGTTTGTTTGTTTATTTGATTGTTTGATCCGTTGGTTTTTTGAGACAGGGTTTCTCTGTGTAGTTTTGGTGCCCGTCCTGGATCTCACTCTGTAGACCAGGCTGGCCTTGAACTCACAGGGATCTGCCTGGCTCTGTCTCCTGAGTGCTGGGATTAAAGGTGTGTGCCCCCGCCACCCAGCGCCTGAAATGTTTGAACAAGTGCTTTATAAGTACTTCTACAAAACCCAGTCCTAGGCTTCTTTGGACAGGACCAGAGAGGCGGTTTTAGCAATTGGTGACCTCATTTATCCCATCTATTCCAGGAATACAGTGGCCACCATCTTGCTACAACCATGATTCCTTGTACTGTGACTAACTGTTGGAACTTGTTCACATCAGCAGCAGGCTGGGTCTGGTGCCATATGCAGCTGCCATGTGCATTTCATTTCCATAGCTAAAAGTTACTTTCATTATTTGATTCCATTTTTTTCGAACTAAGAGGAAATAAAAAAGCTGACAGACTGTTAAAAATATATACACCACTCTAAACAGTACAAATAAATATAAGTGAACGATAAAAATCTTGAGAGAATTACCATTTTTTTCAACAACAATTTTAATTCTAAGCACTCAATATTCCCATTAAATCTCCTAGACACAATTACATTGACAAGGCTTTATATATTTCAAAGGAATATGACAGAAGACTTAGTTAAATGTTATATTAAAGATTCATTGTAAATTAAATATTAAAAAGTATTCAACAGATCCAAATGTGGTTCAAATCCATCTGTCACTACAAACTGTATTTTTTTTCTTTCTTTTGCATTGCCATATGCTGGGCACAGCACACATGCCTTTTTCTGATCTCCTATTTGGAATCCTTCCTTGGAAATGAGTAGCCATAGTTAACACATGGCACTCATCCTGCTCTATAATAATATCACTGTCACAGTTCACTGGATTCAAGGTATGATGACCCCTGGTGTAATTTAATGAGACAAACTCATTTCTCCAAAACATATGTTAGGATTCTTAGAAATGACGTGTGGAAGGTTCCTCGATGATCTGGGCTGAAGTGGTAGGAAACAGTAAGGGAAGCAGAAAGAGAAACTCATTTTTAATACTGCCCAGGTTTGGGGGATATAAGGAGGGCAAAAACACAGAAGTTAACACAGGGAAAACTGTAGCCTGACACATGAATGAGAGGCTAAATTCTCCTTATTCTGCTGACATTGAGGAGACAAATGGTACTATGATCAGACTGTGTCTTCTCCAAGATTCACACAGACATTTATCCTGCAGGTCACTTTCCCAGGGTATTGAGAAGTAAGATGCTGGGGAGAGCATTGGTATTAAAGCCTTCATGACTGTCTCAGCAGCTTTATAGGAGGAGTTAAAAAAGCCCAGTGTGAGCTCACCTGCTCTGTCTCATTACATGAGGCATCTACCACGCACTGATGTAGCATGAAGCCCTCCCAAGATGCTGAGGAGACAAGAGCTTGTGAGCCTCCAGAACTATGAGCTAAATGAACCAGTGTTCATTGTAAATTGCCTGGTTTTCACATCCAGTTATAGCAAAAGGAAATGGACTGAGTCACAGGGAAAGCATGAGAGAAACTCTAATGAAATCTTTGCCAAACAATAGCTTGGGAGACATAGGTCTCCTTGCTATAGTCTACTCTGAAGAAAAATAAAGAAGAAAATGTATTCAGAAAGATAAAACCTATCAATATTCTAGCCTGTCTTTAGTGTTACTTCTGGAGATGTTGTCAGCAGAGAAAAATAAACCACAAGTACAAAGTAACTTCCAAAGTACATACATGTGGGTGGACACAGCCATCTATATAAAACTATACTTCTGGGACTGCTAGGTAATGGAGACCATGGAGACATGAAATCGACTAAGGCCTTCATGGCACTGGTAAGAAGCATTCACACAAGGGCCGTCAACCAACACATCCACTAGCCATCACTATTTCCCACCTAACACTACAAACATAATCCTTGATGTGGATTTATAAACAACCTATTTCATAGACACCAAAATACGGTTATTTACAAGAGCATCGATCTGTTAATTTCAGTGAAATAATTCAGAGGACAGGTCCACTTCCTTTGTGTTGGTCATTCCACTCAGCATTGTGCTTAGGCTGAGAAGGTGAAGATATCATTGTATGAAGCCTGAATTGCTTTCAGCTGTTAAGAAGCTCACACTTGCCAAGCATGGTGGCTTATGCCTGTAATGCCAACACGAGGAATGTCATGGGTTTGGGGCTACCTTGGGCTACATGGTCAGGACTTAGCTAGCCATCGTTAAATAATAAGACTGTCTCAAACCAACCAAACAAACAAACAAAAAACAAGAGGAGCTGAGAAAAAGGAAGAGGCAAGCTCATTTGATTACATCATGTTAATAGCAACAGTGGCATTCTAAACACCAAACTCATTGATAAAATAGGATTCAAATAGGATAAAAATGTGTTATCTACAATGCTATCTATATTATAATACATATAAATATTTATTTATCTCAGACTACTCTAACAAGATACTACAGAATGGAAGTTAGTAGTCCAAGATCAGGATTCTGACTACCCCTACATACTATCTCATATAGAGGTCATGAATTCAACGTATAAATATCAGAGTGTGGGATTAAGAAAAACAAACTCAGTTCATGAAAACAGTAATAACCATTTTACATTATATAATTACCTATAAGTATTACTATTGTCTTGCAATAGTAATTAAGTAAATATCTTAATTCATGTTAAAGTCATATAAAATGACTTTATATTGAATTTCAGGTGTGTGATAGACTAGGGTGATTTTGTAATCTGCAGGAATTTGTCTTCAGCAGGAAGCACATGTTAAAGTTCTCAGCAATGAACTAAATTTATTAGAGTTCAACTAGAATAACTTTGAAACAGAATGAATAAATAATAGAAAACACTGCGAAACTTGACACCTGGGAACTGGATGAGATGCTCTGACACAAATGTTCTTTGCTCTCTTTCTTCAGGATCTCTAATTGAAGAAAATAATATATTTGGCACAGTGATGTTTTAAATCTAAACAACACTGATTTTATAATTGTGTCACATACTTTTGTTGTCTCACTAGACATTTGGATTGTCACTTAATGGACATAATGTCTCCTGTTTGTTCCATGAATTGATAAAGAAATTATGGTACCTACACACAATGAAATTTTACTCAGCCATAAAGAACAATGAAATTTTGACATTTACAGGAAGATAGATGCAGTAGAGGGTGATTATGGTAAGCACAATAGGACAGAGTCAGAAAGACAAATGCTACATTTTCTCTCATACACAGAATGAAACTGTGTGTGTGTGTGTGTGTGTGTGTGTGTGTAAGCGTGCATGCACATGTGTGCATGTGTGCCTGTATGATAAAAAACAGGACAAGGGGCAGAGAAGAGAGAGAAGAGTGTGTAGAAGAGACAGTAACAGAACATGTATGACACGAGAGCAAAAGGGGAACTATTTTGATGCAAGGAGACCAGTAAAAGTGACCAAGGTCAGGGCTGCATACACGACTCAACAGGTAACAAAGATGCTTGCCTTTAAGTCGGCCATCCAGAATTTGATCCCTGGGACTGACATGCTGGACGGAGAGAACCTACTTTTGTAAGTACTTAGAAATACTCTGTGACATGACACATAAACACACACATGCACATACATGCGTAAATAGTTGTGTGTTCATAAAAATAACACTTCAAAAGAAAGGGGCAGTGGAGGTGGGTAGAGGGAAAGAGACAATTCAGAAGTATAGTGACAGAAAGTTAAAAAATGTCATAATGAAACCTGTGCCGGTGAATTCTCAGTGTCAGCTTGACACAGCCTAGACTCACCTAGGAAGAGGAAACATCAGTTGAAGAACTTTCCAGATCAGACTCACCTATGGCCATTCCTGTGAGACACTGTTCTCATTGCTGATTGCAGCAAGTAGGCCCAGCCCACGATGGGTGGAGCTATCCCTAGGTCTGTACTGTATAATAAAGGTACATGAACACAAACATGAGTATGTGCGCAAGCAGATAAGCAGTATTTCTCCACGGCTTCTGCTTCGGATCTTTCCATGACTTCCACTGGTGATGAACTGTTACCTGGACCTGAAAACTGAAACAAAGCCTTTTCTCCCCTAAATTGCAACAGAAAGCCAACTAGAGCAGGACCTATCCGTTTGTATGCTAACTTCACGAAAGTATTTTTAAATGTTTTACAACCTTAAGATAAACATAAGGTAGGACTACACCTGTGCTTGCAGGCAGACTTCGTGAGGCATCACCTTGCTAATGAATTTTAAAAGGAAGAGAGGAGAAAGACTTGGGGACAGGAGAGAAAAAAACAGGCAGAGAAAGAGGCAGGCCCAGATGACTTATGTTCTAGCGACCCTGTGTTCTGTCCCACTCCATGTGACAGAATGATGAACTGCTTTGGCTTTTTTTTTTTTTTTTTTTTTTTTTTTTTTTTTTTTTTTTTTGGTAGAACAAGCTAAGGCTCAGCCAAGCCTGTAGAGGCAAACTTCAAATCTCCTGCAGCCCAAATACTGCCATCGTATATTCTCCCTTCCTGCCTGTTTTGTTTTATGAATGTCTCTGATTAATGAAAGATTTTATTTCACTTTTGACACTACTCTTTTTTATATTTCCTGTTTGCAGCTGTCATAGAAGCAAAAAAAAATAAGCATTTTAGATTTTGCAGAGCTGTGATACGCTATCTAATGGTTCAATTGTGTTCTCAATAATTACAAATAATCCCCCTTGGAGGAAACTGGAGGGTGCATGCCCACATCTACACACTGTTTGCCCCAGCAAGACTTCCCAGGGAAGACTAAGCTTCCTAATTTGGTCACAGGAAGATCTAAAAATCTCCTTGCTGTCCTCCCTCTCTCCTACTCTTTCCATCCTTGGGGAAATGAGAAATTGAAAGGAAGAACACAGAAACCAGGGAGGAAAGGATGAGAACTACGTAGCCATTCTCTGTAGGAGAAGAGAAAAATAGGACATGCTCTAGAAGACCAGACTTGGGGAGAAGACAGAAGGCTTGGCAATCACTTTAGAAGCACTCCTCACCAAATCCTCTGGGACCTGCCGTGAGCAGAATGTGACCCCTCTCTTCAGAGTTTCTGCAAGAGACTGCTGCACCATCTGAAGTCAAGTGATCTGCAGGCTGTTCTCACTTTGCCAAATTATAACCACTCCAGGCATGTCAAACAGCTACGCGTTTGAAATTATTTTATTAATCTTTTCCTACTTGGAGTTATACAAAAGAAGACTACACTACACTAATAATCTCTATTATGACATGAGCTAAGAAAATAATTTCCACTAATGTTAGGTAATTAGGCTTTTCATCAAGTTGTCTATCATATGACGAAAAATGTGCAACGAATCTTAAAAGATGATGGTAATGGTGTCTCATACCATTTTTCCTTTCATCATTTTTTAATATATTTCCAATTATAATCATAGCCTTTAAATTTCTATGGGAAAAAGGACCCAGGGTTCCACATTGTTTAGCACCCAAAGTCATTGAGTTGTTGGTAAACTGATGCAACTTCACAAACACACCGTGAGTGGTTAATACATGTGATGATAGACAGGTAGACACAGCTGTGCATGCCGAAGCTCTAATGGGTACGTGGGGAGAGGCAGAGGCACATAAAGTACAGTTTTCTAGATGCACTGACCAAATACGTGCAAAACAAGTTAGCCAATTCCGACGACTGAGAGGAAAACTTCCTGGTAAAGTACATCTTGGTTGAGACCAGAGGATTGAGCATATTTCACAAAGAGGAGGTGTGTGTGTGTGTGTGTGTGTGTGTGTGTGTGTGTGTGTGTGTGTTTTGAAGGTTAAGAAACAGTGTGTCCAAGTAAAGTGTGAGTGCAAATTCATGTGGCAATAGAGATGAGATTTAAGAGAAATCAAGGATCTCAGAGCACCTCTTCTGGGAAGGATAAAGAAAAAAACTGAAAAAAGAATGTGCACCTTTGTGCCCAATGGCAATCTTATGTGTCTGGTTTAGAAAACGGTAATGTGTAATTTGTTAATTTAAATGGAATTTAATTCCAAATATGCCTACAGTTTGACCAAGCTTCCCAAGAGCCCTGGACACCACTGTCTCCGCTACCCCTTCCCTTCACACTCTAACCACATTCCTCAGATTTTGAAGACACAACGTAAGACAGGAATTGGGTTTGACATTTTGATCATTGCTTTGCTTGTTATACCTGGAGATTTAGTTCCTTTTACTTGCTATTCTGTTTCTTTACCCCAAAGCACAGGTTCTTCCCTGGAATGGTTATCACAGAAAGCAGGATTCCTGCATTTGTTATCTGTTTACTTGACTCCATTCTCCCCAGAAATGTATGCTCAGCACTGACTTGACCTAACCCAAGCTGTGCTCCAGAAGTGACAACTATCAACTCTACTTACTGGGAATTCTACATGGCTTCACGACATTCTTGTTCATGTTTCCCAGTGACTGGTGACTGGAGAAATAGTCCCTGTCATCCTTGGCTATGGAGTTCCAAATCCCTGTCTCCCCACATTGCACTTGTGACTTGTAAGCAGTGATGGGGATCAGACTACAAACTCAAAGTCTGAACTGGTAACACTCCTGGGGGAGAATTCCAGGCAGAAACCATGGTAGCGAGAGTGTGAGAGGCACATTATGGTCTCCAACTGAAGCCTTTCTCCAAAGTCACCAACAAGCCATGCACTTCACTGTTTCTACAAACTAGGTTGCCAGAATAATTTCCATGTGAGGACTTCTTGTAGTCCTCCTTTCACAGCAACATAGTGTCTCATTTTGGATGGACAATAGCCAATTCAACCCCACCCACATGGGCACTGAAATAATGTCCATGTATTACTATTACCACCAATGCTGCAATGCAAAAGGCATCTGCACATTCATTTCCTATTGGAGAGAGAGAAGAGTACATAAAAATACCCCAAGGATTAAGGCAGAGCTCAGTAGTAAACCATGTGCTTACTATGTATAAGGCTCTGGGTTCTATGTAAAGAATTAGAAACCTCACATATCAGCTCAATTATATAAAATGAAACATAGAAAGCCTGTACAAGGCAATAATAAGACTACATTATATGACTGAAGAAAATGAGAACTGAGCAAAAAGAATGGAAATAAAGTTCAGTTATAGGAGAGAGGATCTGGGGAGGAACATTTCTCTGAATATAACTTCTTCATTCATTTCTGAGTTTAGGCCTACAATATATCTTGGTGTACTGGCTCATATATAATTAAAATAAGGGTGGGAGAATGGTCTTCAACCACTCAAGAATAAAACCATTGTATGATAAATCAACAACTTGACCACATCAAATGCAGAGGCATCCTAGATAACCGCGATAGTTTAGAAATCGCATGGCCTCCAAATGTCCTTGTCAAAGTTTTGGCTGCCAGCTTGTGATAACCTTATTGAAAAGTATTAGAACTTTCAGAGGTAGAGTTTGGTGGATGATAGAGGAGGCACGCTCTTAAAAGTGGTAATAGGGTGACTGTCACCTTCCATACCCACCATGGCCACTAGTAGGCTCCACAGGACCTTTCTACACATGCTCCTGCTGGGAAAAAAGTGCTGCTACAGGCCAGGAGGCCACAGGGCAAAAGCAATCACAGACTGAAACCTCTGAAACAGAAACAAAACAAACCTTTCCTTCTTAGGCTGCATAGCTCAGGTGTTTCATCACAGTGATGAAAACTTGTCTAACCTAATCTTAGAAATACTGTTACATGGATGAAGGCTACAGACAAAAAGAATTACCTTCAAACAAGTTCCTTTTGAGTTCCTTGACTGACCAAGAAAGTATGCGTATAAGAGTAGCTGACATCCCTATGGAAGCACAGATCAGAAAAGAGAGAGATTCCCATGAGATACAATTGAAAGAGAGGTGTTGCTATGAACTTATGGATTCCATGGGTTTACACTCATCGAATGTAGAACTAGACAGTGTGCACATGGTCTTATGCATAAGTTTGTACAAATTTATTTTGGTTTTGTTTACTAGCAGGTGCTGGAACAATGGCAGGCCAGTAGAAACAGCAAACTTAGTACCTCTGCTCCTGGACTCTATGTACTCTTTAGTCTAGGATAAAAGGAATGGAGACACCATTGTAAAATGCCCTAATTTCAAGGCCAGGGAGAGAAAAGCTGCAGATGAGCCTGGCCTATCTGGTAGTGGCATAAATTGTGGGAAAATATTATGAAAATGATGAAAACACTCAAAGGGACAGAGTAGCTGAGTGTGGGGGTTTCACAGGAGCCAAAGATGAGATAGTATCGAGAAGTGTAAAGTACACTGACAGCAATAGAATTGAACCAAAAGTATGAAATAGGAATCTGGAAGTTCAGATTCATTGAAAAAAAATAAGGAATGGGAAAAGGCATTTACAGATAATACACCCCAAGTGATAGCTGGGAAACAAGAGAGAAACTAAAACGTGATCCTTTGGCAACAGTCACAGTACTGAGATTCAGGACAGACTCATCTAAGGATGCTAAAGTAACCTGTGAATATATGAAGGGATCCTGAGTATGTTTCCTCACCATAGGATAGTTAGAAAGGGAAGGGAACACTAGTTACCCATGGAAAGATAAGCTTACAGTATAGAAGCTAGTCAGATGACACACACAAACAGTCAGGCACACTAATAATGTGCTTCCTAATGTGGTACACAAGGCAACTTGAGACACGGTTCCCTGCTCTGTGCTTAATAAAAATGCAGCTTAAATACATCCATGAAGAAACATCAGGAAAGCCCAAACTGACAGACAGCCTACAAAATAGCAGGATAACCTGATTTTGAACTTTTGAGAAAATGTTCCAAATTAGGTATTAAGAGCATACAACAACAGTATTTGGCATGTGATACAGGATGGGACTATAGGACAAAGAAAAGCTATGAAAGCAAAAAATTGTCAAGTTAGGAATAATATTGGTGGATATCATTGCTTGGCAAACTCAGGCTGGCTGATCACTCCCTTTTGATCTAGCCATTACTGTTCATTTAGTGATCTTCCACAGCTCTTCTTCTACTACAAGGACAGCAATTGTAGTCATTATAAAGATCTTGCAATCCAACAGAGACAAAATACTTATTCTCTGGCCTGCTACAAAAAGAGAGTGCTCATCACCAGACCCACAAAGTGTTATTACAACACAGTGTGAAGATTTTGAAAACTGCTGTAGTCTTAAGAATGTTAGTTTAGAGCTGGAGAGATGGCTCAGAGGCTAAGAGTGCTTCTTGTTCTTCCAAAAGGACCCAAGTTCAATTCCCAAAATCTACATGAAGTTGCTCATCACTGCCTTTAAACCCAGATCCTGGGGTACCGACACCTCTGGCCTCGACAGACCCTTGTACTTATTCACACATACCCCAGCATATACATAAATGTTAACATAAGAGTAAATTTCTTTTTAAAAATGTTAGAGAATTTCTAAAGAAAGACTTACAGAAATTCTTTTTTTTTTTGAAGGTTGTAACATTGGTCTGAAAACAATTCAAAAGAAAAAAATTGAATAATCACATATGCCTTTGAGCCTAGATATTTCCCTTCTCAGAGTGCCTCCTAGGTGGATTGCACTGAGTGTTGGCTCTTCATTGGCCTGGTGAGAGCTGCCTTCCCTCACCAAGGACTAAATATGGAAATGTAAAAGGCAAACACTGAGCTAGAAAGTGCCCCATCAAGAAGACATTTCCTGCCTACCACTCACTTCACATGAGGCTATATAAGATGGGTGCTTTATACATACTTTTTCATAAGGAAGTACAGTTGAAAAGAGGGAAACCGATTTGCTTAAAGAGTTCTCTCTCACTCCAGGAAAACACTCTACTAACTAGTGAAGAGAATGAACAAGGGCTATAGAAGGCAGCATGTGACAGCTAGCTCAATTGGTAACCATTACTTGTAAGGGGGTTGTTTGTAGCAAAATCCCTCCTTGTCTAACATGTAAGCTAAGTTAACAGTGGCTTTGCCTCCACTATGAATATGGTTCAGAGAAAACTGGGACTTAACTTCTGGTGGTAAATATTAATACTATTGCCTATCAAATCAAAGATATCACAGGGTAAAGAAAATCATATTTCTTTTACTACTGAAAGAGTGGTGTGATTTTTAGTTGAGGGACATCAGTGTTCATAAATAACACCATATTTAGAGAGATTAAAATGTAAAACACATGCTTTTAGCATGACATACATAGAACCAACTCAGTGTGTGGACTGTGGTGGTATGGTGTTCCCCAAAATATTGTGCACCCTGATAAACTTATCTGGAGTCAGAGAACAGGACAGCCACAATATTAAACATAGAAGATAGGCAGTGGTAGCACACACCTTTAATCCCAGCATTCCAGAGGCAGCAATCCCTCTGGATCTCTGTGAGTTCAAGGCCACACTGGAAACAGCCAGGTACAGTGACACACGCCTTTAATCCCAAGAAGTGAACCTTTAATCCCAGGGAGTGATGGCAAAAACAGAAAGATACATAAGGCGTGGAGACCAGAAACTAGAAAGCATTTGGCTGGTTAAACATTTGGCTGGTTAAGCTTTTAGGCTTTGATCAGCAGTTCAGCTGAGACACATTGGGATGAGAACTCAGAGGCTTCCAGCCTGAGGAAACAGGATCAGCTGAGGAACTGGCAAGGTGAGGTAGCTGTGGCTTGTTCTGCTTCTCTGATCTTCCGGCATTCACCCCAATACCTGGTTCCAGGTTTGATTTTATTAATAAGACTCTTTAAGATTTATGCTACAGTGGACAGTATGCAATCTTGGTAGCATTTTTCTTTATTAATTAATTCACTAATTGGATATGTTCTCTGTAGAATGATACTCCTTCAAGGTCTGTCTTAACAAAGAAAATACAAACTGAAGCAGATGGTCAAGTAGAACTGTTGCTAGGACTCACACTGCTGGTCAAAATTGGAAATTCTCAACTCTAAAGAACGTCTTTAAAGCTACACAAGTGATCCTGGGAATATAGACAGACAGCACAGGGACTGTGGTGGCCAGCAGCCAATCACCTGCCCACACACCTCTGCAGGTCTACCAGTGCTCTGTTGTGGCACCAATAATAAGCATCCACTTGGAAGAAAGTGATCCACCAATAAGCCATCTAAGCACTCAGAGATATGATGGTGAAGATACTGAGCACAGTAGCCTATGTTACTGAGCTTTTGTTGGCATTTATTGTTCTGTGGAAGACATGGAGTCTCAGAGACACACCCTATCTATTTCCTTGTGTAATCTCCATATCAGAATCATGGGCAGTCTAAGGTCACATATCTACACTTAGATTTCCTCCAGGCCACTTCCTTATTTTTACATATGGGGAGACAGAACACAGAGAGGTAAGAATATTAACACAAAGACAGTAAGAAAAAAACAACGCTGATGTGAACATAATCAGTAATTGTTACAGCTTCTATAGACATGGATAGAGTTTCCTCATAAAAGTAGAACTAGAATTTCTAGATAAAGCAGGATATGGTGGACTTGTGCATGTAATTCGAGTACATGGGAGCCTGACAGAGAAGGATTGCTGTGTGGTCCAGGCCAGCTGAAGCTAAGAAAAAACAAAGCCACCATTAACTTGGTTCATATTGGTTAGACAAGGAGCAATTTTGCTACAGACAACCCTCGCACAAGAAAGAAAAAACTCAAACAAGGCAAGAACCTAGAGGCTCAGGAGCTGATGTTGAGGAGTGTTGCTTGCTAGATTGCCCCTAATAGCTTCCCCAGATTGCTTTCTTGTAGTACCCAGAACCACCAACCCAGGGGTGTTCCCACCCACAATGGGCTAAACCCTCCCACATCAACCACTAATTAAGAAAATACACACATACACACACACACACACACACACACACACATGCACAAATACTGTATAGCATAGCTATATCAAGTCTTAGTATATAATTCAAGCACTCTAAGTCAAAATACCAAAATGCACATTAATGTTTATTGCTTTGCTTTTCACAATAGCCCAGATACCCACCAATACATAATGATAAAGAAAATGTGGTATATACACACAGTGAAGTTTTTATTTAACTGTAAAACAGAATTATATTATCTGAAGGAAAATGTATGGAACTAGAAATCATGTTAAGCTAAATGAGCCAAACTTAGAAAAGCTAATAACATGTTTTCTTGCAAATACAACATCTATATTTTTGAATAAATACCTAAAAGCAAAAGGGGACAAACTGAGGGGTGGGGGTAGATCAGTGGAAGAGGGGATGAAGATAAGAGAAGGTGAAGGGCATAGACAGAATTAGAATTTGTTGCATATATATATATATATATATATATATATGAATTTCATATATATATGAAAATATCATGATGAAACCCATCATTTTGTAGAGATAGTGTATATTAATAACTTCTTTACAAAAGATAGGACAGATAATATACTGAAAGAGAGCCCCAATTAAAACCCAGATCCCCTATATCCTGGTTTAAAACTCTATCGATTAAGTCATGGCACATTAAATATTTTAATATCTGCAATCACCCATCAACTCCTGCCTCACTCACAAACCATTGTACAGTCTTCACAGACGTGCTAGCTGGAGGATAGCTTGGCATTTGTTAAATTTATTTTCCCTCTTTAAAAAAAAATGAGTCTAAGTATGTTTCTTGTGTTTGAGGGTATATATTTTTAAAAATCTTTTTAAAAGCAAGGGGAATAAAAATAAAATTATGTAAAGTACCAGCAGTTCTGCCCCAGTGTTTCAGTCATGCATGGTTCTTCCCATCTGGGGGGCCAAGCAGCCAACACAGTAGGAGTTTTAAACTGGATACTCTCAGCAGCTGTAGCTGTAGCTCCATGTATTCAAATGAAGACACGGAGAGCTTGTCCGTGTAGTCCTCTATACTCATGAAATTTGTCCTCGCTGAGCAGAAATTCACCGATGAAATTCACACATGCACAACACAGGCACACACTTGACTTGTCACACGGTGACAGTGAAGATTCAGACACGTGGAACAGAGAAGGCAATGTTCTTACCAAGTAATGAATGTAACTCACCCACAGAACTCTCAACGAGACAGATCTTAGAATTCTGTAGCGCACTACACATCGAACGAACGGGATATGCCTCGCTTCACATTAAGCCCATCAGTGGCTCTTCAAAGCCTGAGGTCAGGCTCCATGTCTTCGATAACTCTGATTCTATGAAGTCTGGAAAAGGTACTTGAAAGAAAAGAAGTTCTGGGGCAAGTTTGGGGCAGACATTCTATGATTAAAGAACCCTATGAAACTTCCCAGCAGGAGTTATAAGAATTCAATAAGTCACAGAATTCTGGAGAGGAGATTCGCATTTGCATGCAAAAGGAACAGGGAGCCAACACTGAGGATAGGTGTCTGTATTAGGGTTACCATTATTATGATGAAACACCATTATTCAAAGCAGCTTGGGGAGAAAAGGGTTTATTTCACTTCCATGTCATAGTCCATCATCTAAGGAAGTCAGTGCAGAAACTCAAACAGGGCAATGTAGCTAGAGTTTTCCTGCCTGGCCCACAGTCAGGACAAATCTCTCTCACCTGCCAGTCCCACAGCCGCTCAGACCCGACCAAGTAAACACAGAGACTTATATTGGTTACAAACTGTATGGCCGTGGCAGGCTTCTTGTTAACTGTTCTTATATCTTAAATTAATCCATTTCTATAAATCTATAAGTTGTCACATGGCGCGTGGCTTACTAGCATCTTCACATGCTGTTTGTTGTCATCATGGCGGCTGGCAGTGTCTCTCTGACTCAGCCTTCCACTTCCCAGCTTTATTCTCCTCCTTGTCCCGTCTATACTTCCTGCCTGGCCACTGGCCAATCAATGATTTATTTATTGACCAATGAGCAACACACTTGACATACAGACCATCCCACAGCAGGGCAGGGACCTGGAGGCAGGAGCTGATGCAAGGACCATAGAGAGTGCTGCTTGCTGGTCTGCCCCTAGCAGCTTGCTCACCCTGCTTTCTTATAACACCTAGGACCAGCAGCTCAGGAGTGTCCTCACCCACAATGGACTGGGGCCTCCCACATCAATCACTAATTAAGAAAATGTACAACAGGCTTGCTTACAACCCGATTTTATGGGGGCATTTTCTCAACTGAAGTTTGCTCCTCTCAGATGACTTTAGCCTGTATTATCAAGTTGATCTAAAAACTAGGCAGGATAGCGGGAGTAGGGGGTGGCAAGAAACCATATATTCACCTGGAGCGGGAGACAGGGGCTTCAGACAAAGGCATCCAGGATTGGGAGGGAGAATGTTTACAGCAGGAGGACAGGAAAACACCCTCTAGGACAGACCACATCCCCAGTGCATCATTATTTGATTTTACACACTAAGTAGAATAATTTCAAGAAGGAAACAGTTAGGAGCCAGCTAATGGACAGAAGCTCTCTGTCAACCCTTACACTGAAGCTTTTACAATACCATGATAATTTATGCTCACAATTTAGATGCGATTGCATATTTTAATCACCATGTGCTATCTTTAGCATCCAGGACATTAAATTAACCAAAATTTGCCACATGCCAAGGAATCACAGTGTTTTCACAAGTGACTGTCACAGAATCCATAGTCCTTGCAGAGACTTCAATCATGCTGTAACTATCCACAAATATGCATACACAGGATGTGATTTATATTCTAAGAGGTAAACAGTTCTCATCATTGGTTTGGCAAGCACATGAGAGCTAGGACTTAGTAAAGGATTTTTGTCTTAAGAGATTTGAAAGCCCACATGCATAAATGTCAAAGAAACCACAAGGCTCAGATTTTGCTAAATGAGAATGTGTAACAAGCCAAAAATGACAGGGCATGCCTGTAATCCTAGCACTCAGAGGCTAAGACAGAAGGATTATACATTTGAGCTGCTTGGGCCACAAAGCAAACCAGATCTCAGAAAAAAGGAAGGAAGGAAGGAAGGAAAGAAGGAAGGAAGGAAGGAAGGAAGGAAGGAAGGAAGGAAGGAAGGAAGGAAGGAAGGAAAGAAGGAAGGAAGGAAGGAAGGAAGGAAGGAAGGAAGGAAGGAAGGAAGGAAGAAAGGAAGAAACGCATGAACTAATGAACGAACTAAAGAGAAACAGAAAAAGAAAGAGAAAAACCTAAACAACAACAACAACCAGAATATAAGCCAAGAGATTATGAAAAACTATATATATATTAACTAAACACAGTAGGAGCCTTTAAACTACACACTGTAAGTAGTTGCAACTTGAGTTTTTAAAGATGCATATATTACTGATTTCAAGCCAGCTGTGGGAACACATATTCAAATGAATACAGCCACCCAATTACTTCTTAAGGAGGCTTATACTTTGTAGGGCCATTTCCCAATCCTGCTTAATCTACTCATAGCACTGATAATTTTAAATAGGGTGAATGAATTCTTTATTCATTTATGGAAACATCATTTGTTCCACTAAACCCAATAAAAGCTTCCTGTAATATTGACTGCATGAGAAAACCACACTATAGACATTGTACCAGCTCCTAAAATCTTATAATAGAAAACCTTATAACAGAAAGGCATGAATGGCTAGCAATGGGCATAGTAATGCAGATATGAGAACATCTCATAAAAGAGAAAGTAAAAATTGGATGGCTGGAGAGTGATAGTACAATTTTCCCACAGAACTGTGCACCTAAGCAAATATTCTACCATGAACTACATCCCTAGCCCTCTTGTCATCTGTGACTCCATCTGTCTCTCTCTGTCTGGGTGTTTCTTTTGTGTGAGGTTGGTGAAGAAAGTACACATTCTGCTGATGTGTGTGTGTCTGTGTGTCTCTGTGTGTGTGTGTGTGTGTGTGTGTGTCTGTGTGTGTGTGTGCTTGTGTATATGCCAGAGGCCAGCCATGGGTGTTGCTCTTGATGAAGCATCCACCTTGTCCTATTGGAACAGGGACTCTTAGTTACTCTTCTAGTCCTGTGAAGAGACACCAGTTACCACGGCAACTTTTAAAAGACAGAATGTATTTGGGGTTTGGCTGACTATTTCTGACGGAGAGTGACAGACAGCACACCAGGGAGCAGGCAGGCCATGGCACTTGGAGAAGTAGCTGAGAGCTTACGCCTTATCTGAAACTTGGAGGCTGAGGCTGGCAAAGTGAGAACTCATTGGGAATGGTGTGGGCTTTTGAAACCTCAAAACCTTCCCAAATACTTCCGCTAACTATGGAATGCTGTGGGATGTTCTGTATGTCAAATGTGTTGCTCTGATTGGTTAATAAATAAAACACTGATTGGCCAGTAGCCAGGCAGGAAGTATAGGTGGGACAAGCAGAGAAGAGAATTCTGGGAAGTGGAAGGCTGAGTCAGAGAGACACTGCCAGCCCCCGCCATGACAAGCAACATGTAAAGATACTGGTAAGCCACAAGCCATGTGGCAACTTTATAGATTAGTAGAAATGAGCTAATTTAAGATATAAAAACAGATATCAAGAAGCCTGCCACAGCCACACAGTTTGTAAGCAATATAAGTCTCTGTGTGTTTATTCGGTTGGGTCTAAGCAGCTGTGGGACTGGCGGGTGATAGAGATTTTCCTGACTGTGGGCCAGGCAGGACTGGTGAAAACTCTAGCTAAAATGGAACAAGCATTAAAATATACGAGCCTATCAGGGCCATTCTCATTCAAACCACCATAGGGACTATTAACTGGAACCTGGAGTTTACTGATTAGGAAAGGTTAGGCTGGGTGACCAATTATCCTGGATCTGCCTATCTCTGCTTTCACAGACCTGGGGATATAAGCAAGCACCACCAGGCTTGAAATTTTACATAATTTCTGGGGACCAAGTTCAAATTTTCATGCATGTGTGCTAAGCACTTTACCAACTAAGCCACCTTCCAGGAATCTGTTTAAAACCAAGTCTCAACAAGTTGCCCAAGGAAGCTTTGAAGGTGATCTACCTGCTTCGGCTTCCCAAGCAGCTGAGATGATAGATCTAAGCAGCGATTGTCGGTAGGTATAGACTTTCTTGAGAGAGATAGACATTGGACTGTGATTTCAACAGGTGGTATAAAGGAACAGGACTCTTGTTCTAAAACTCTGAGTTAGTATACAAAAGTACAGAATCAAGAGAAAAACTTTCTCCTATTTCAAATTGGATACAAAAGTGAGGATATGTTACATATTGTAGTAATCACTCGTCTAGAACTGCTCACATAGAACTCTCACGTCCTAGATTAAAAGACGATTAAGATGGCGAAAAGCAACAGAAGGAAAGAAAGGAAGGGGAAGAGGCTACTTCCTGGTCAGCAAAAAGCAAAAGCAAGTTGTAAATGAAAGCAGGTAAGACTGCTTAAGTCAAAGAACCACTAGCTAAGGTTAATTTCCTATGAACTGTCCTATTCACCTAGTGATCTTCACACACACAGGAAGCACCAAGCACGGTTTTAAGACTAGGCTGTGAGATACTCAACCCCACCCCCTCTTGCTCATGGTTCCAATCTAAGAAAAGACACACACTAGGAAACATGTAAACCCAGCACAGCAATATCCAGTAACATTTATGGTGGAGGGAAGAAGATGGTGAGAAAAAAAATATGCACATTTGGTAGGTCAGAGGGCAGACGTTAGAAGGAACTTGTCTCCATGCTGAAACCTAGAAAGTAGTAAGAGTTAAAGAAGTAAAGAGGATGAGGGCTAGAGAAATGGGTACCAATCTGAGTTTGATCCCCAGGACTCACATGGTAGGGAGAAAACTGACTCCTCCCAGTTTCCCTCTGACATCCATAAGTGTGCCATGCCACATACATTCATGTGAAGGTACACACAGGTGCATGCGCGCGCACACACACACATACACACACACACACACACACACACACACACACACACACACACACACACACACACACACGCATGCACGCACACACACTAACTAAACCTAATCCTAAAGAGGTGAGGGGAGACTTATGGAGGCAGACAGTTCATAACGAACAGACGCATGAAGAAAAATGACTCTAATCTAAGTTTATTATGGGAACAAAGGTAGGAGACATAGTTGGAATAGCACATGTGAAGAGGAACAAGGTCAAAGAGAGGCCAGAGTAAGCAGAAGCCACCCTGAACAGAGCTGTGATCTGTGTGACTTCGCTCTGCTGGTAATGGACCCATTCATTAAAAAAAAAAATCAGCAAGGAAATAACTTCATCATTTTTTTTTAACTTAGAATAGTCATTTCAGCTGTAATGTGAAAAATGAACTAGAACAAACATATTCAAAAATCTCCAGTAGGAGGCTGTGGATATACAAGGCATGAACTACCAAGCATCAAAGCTGAGGTAGTTGGGGCAGGCACAGACTGAAGCTGGCTACGCTCACAAGAGTTTAAAGAGAGACCCTTTAATCATTATTCATTTATATAGGTAACATGCTCAGGGCTCATCCTATTCCCGGGGCTCCTTGTTCTAAGAAATAAGAGCTGGCAAAATGCAGAGCTAGCCACACACACTGTTGACTGGGCAGGTTTCCGTGCATTGTGCCAGAATGATAAAATACCTGAGACTAGATAAGACATAAAGAGGACACATTTGTTTCTTAGCACTGCCGAGGCCAGGGCATCCAAGATTCAGGTACCATAGATAATTCCCTTGCTTAGTGAGGGCATAGTCTCTGCTCCTCAAGCACCCTACACGGAGACGTCTGCCCCAGGCATGCTGTCCATGTGGCACAGTGGGGAGAGAGCCAACCGAGATGGGCTAGTTATCTTGCCACTTAAATAAAGTCACAGTCCAGTCACCTTGATGGCTCAGTCACTTTCTGCCTCTTGGCACTGTCACACTGTCAGTTACTTAAAGGGGAAGTATTTCAGAAGAAAGGCAACTTAAGAAACAAGATGAATCCCGTGTCTCATTGATAAGACACATTGGGTAGGCCTAATGCAAAAAGAAATATGTTCCAAAATACTAAACTCTTGAGTGTGGAAGATGTTCATGAAGCCTTAGACTCGGAAGAATTTCGTTTTAATTGGTGGTGTGGGTCGGGAGACCTACAGGAAGCTATACAAGTACCCCACTCCCCAGAACCAAAACTGAAAACTGAACCTCGTTTAGTGGAAAGCATTTTGGATAAGCAACTTTCAGCCTGTAGTGACACAGCTTCCTAAGGTTCCCTGAGGATATGTGAATGACAGACACACCAAGAATAAGCCAAATTTGACAAAGGTGAAGGCTCTGGGGTCTGCCATGATAGAGAGGGGCAATAGAGGCTGAGCAGTATTCAGATATTCCCACATGAATCTTTTCAGGGGCAATGTGTCCCTCATATTTGAATACTGTTTCTCTTGCTTAATAGATCAAATAATACAAGACGGGATCTGGGAGACCATATAGCTATTTAAAGAAATGACCTGTACGCCATCATATCTTTCTTTGCAGTATGACACCAGATAAATACTTTAAGGCAATAAAAGCAAAACAATAGAGCTCTATAATTTCAGTAAATTTTCTTATGTTCAATACAAAAATCTCTTCCCAAATATTACCCAAAACAAAGTACTACAGCCAGTCACATTAAGATGTTGTGCAATTTCATTTTAAATATAGATTTCATTGACTTTCTGGCTTAGTAATGTATTCACATTATTCAAACTCTAAGCTTTGTAAAGAGCAGAATGAAAAGTCAACCTCTCAGCCTCATATCCATCTTCACACTCCCCCCAGGAGGCAACAACTACTATCAATTTCCCGTATATCTTTCTAGAAACATTTTCTCCAATATAAGTAAAATGAATTCACATTGGCTTTCATGTACAAAATATTCAAAAATCTAGGTCCTATCTATCTAAATATATCTACATTTTATTTATAAAGGGTGAGTGCCTATGTACCTTGGTGTGTCACTTTTCCATTTTCCACAAAATTATCATATAATATGTCTCCTTTTTCAATATATTTTTACATTTTTATTAATAGTAGTGAATATGGACACATGTTACTTTTAAACTAATGATATGCACCATAGTGCTCTCTTTTGAACCAGTACCTCCTGACAAATACCAGGAAACCTTAAATCCTTGTCCCTTAACAGCATTGCTTGGATAAGGGACCTCATTCTCATCCAATTCTACTATTCAATACAAAAAGTATTTCCACGATGTGAAACTTCCAGATCAAAGGGTATATAGGTCATGATTTAGCTACTTACCATAGATTTCAACTACACAGAACTAAAGTTCGCTACCATTGGCCATTGATCCACAAAGACCTAAGAAAACTTAAAGATTCTGAATGCGCACAGAAATGAAGCCACACTGGGCTTCACAGTCTCACCATCTCATGCCAGCGGCAGTGCTGAGACTCATCTCTGGATAGCTGCCTGCAACATGGAGCTGGCTGCCAGCCTCCATAAGCTAAGCAGCATGGCAGATTCCTGCCACAGTACACAGAGGTGTCTACAAGGCTTGCAGCGCACTGCATGGTGGAGTTAGCTTTTGCTAGTACAGACAAAAAAATGAAAAAAAAAAAAAAAAGGTTTCTTGGCTATATGCTGCTTAATGGAGGCATAGACCCTCTGCTTCCTAGAGTCAGTGGTGAGCATGGCTCCCAGAATGTACTTCTGCCATGTTGGGAAGCTGAGGGGGGCGGAGTCAACAGGCAGGGTTGTGCTTCTGTCCTAGCCACACTGCAGTTTAAATCAATCGTCAAAAAAAAATTACAAATACACAAAACTTCTAAACGGTTTACAATATATGTAGAAATATGTGTATGCTTACAAGAGAGAGGAAAGGGAATATAGGCAGTTATAGAAATAAATTGTTTAAAAAATAAAGTCTTCAAAGAGATAGTAAGAACAATATGAAAGTTAAGCCACGTAAGGGTGGAAATTACACAAATAATCTGAATACTGCATATTGTTTTGGGGGAGTTTTAACTGCAGAGAGACATTTGATTGTAGGAGCTACAAAGTTAAACCAATATGTATATTTTAAAGGTATCTTGACTTCAAAATTTATGTCTAAGGATAAGTTGCTTTGGAAAAGAGGTTCTGCTTCTGTTTCCCCAGAAAATGAGAACCTATGGGTTGCTTCAAGGCTAATATGGTTTGATCAACCAAGACCCCTTGAAAGGTCTCTGATGACAGCCATGGCCCAGATGATCCAACATCCAAAACAG
The DNA here is from genome assembly GCF_949786415.1 of Peromyscus eremicus. Taxonomy (NCBI): domain Eukaryota; kingdom Metazoa; phylum Chordata; class Mammalia; order Rodentia; family Cricetidae; genus Peromyscus; species Peromyscus eremicus. The sequence goes on from NC_081433.1 coordinate 21,186,369, forward strand.
CTTCAAAGCAACTGGCTGACATGATCCAGCTTCACAAACTACTACAGTCAAGATTTAACTATAATTCTTAATTTTCTCAGGATCCCCATAAGATTTCCAGCACTCCCAATCAGCAGAAAGTAGTATGGGAAGCTATACCCAAATTCTCAAAATATTGTCTATAAATTTTTATTTTTATTTAAAGGGGGTTGATTATAAATACAATCTCTTTCTCAAAAATAAAAGGGGATATAGATATCATAGGATTAAAGGGTAGATTATTGAATCTACTTTTAAATAGCAACAGCTTGGTTGAAATGTTTAACATTGCTATGGATTTTGGTTTATTGATCCAAATTTAAAGTTAATTCTGATATACTATATATATATATATGTATATATATATATATATATTTCTACTCTTGTTTAAGGTATTATGTTTATGCAACTCATTTAAAATTGTAATGTATTATTAAATACAGATTAATAATTCATCATCTATGATAACCAAACTTATAGTCATGTTAGTTACGTTTTCTAGGTATACATAGGTATATTTCAATAAGGTAGGTAACCTTCAAATACTTCAAAGACCTACAGAATATGGCATTTAAAATGTTTTAAGAACTTAGACTTTTTTGGACATTGAGACATGTCTGCTCCTGGCAGCACCAATCTACTTCAGAGAAGATAATGGACATCGAACAAACTCCATATGCTTTCTTTATGGCAAAAGTTAGCCATTTGGGCAAGAACTGCTCTTGCCTGGACTGCTTGACAGTATGTTTTATAAACTGGACATGCAGAAACCATAGGAAGGTGACCACTGAACTTTGCAATGAGAAATGGTCCTTCATGTTCCTGCTTTGCAGACGAAACTATCAGGCATTTTGCAGGACATGGGGAGAAGTGACTGATGAACTTTTCTAGAATGGGTGGAACAGTCCTTAAAATTTCCTTCTTCACTGAATGCTATGCCAGAGACTCTAGGCCTGTAGGCGGAAGATAGATGCCCCAGCATTACAGAGGAACTTTGGATGACTGTCCAGGCAGCCAGATGTCTCTGTCATTTCTAGAATTATGGAAGTTGCTTGCAATGCACTTCCAGTTTACTCAGGTAATAATATATCCTTCTGGGGTCTTTGATAGAGTTGAAGACTAGATGGTTACAGTTTTCTGTAGTCATGACAACAGATAAATAAAACTTTAGACTCACAAAATAGGATAGATGAAATAATATTTTCTTTAATTTTGCCAAATATAGATTAGATACTGTAACTGTAATTCTTGCTTGATAACTGTTTTGTTATATAAAATTTTCCTATGTTAAAGTTAAAAACTTTACTTTTTGATTAGTCAGCAAAGGGGGAAGTGCTGTAGGATACTTTCTGTACACTGTGAATATATGTGGATCCCATTGGATAATAAATAAAGCTGTTTTGGCCTATGGCAAGGAAGCTTACAGCCAGGTAGGAATTCCAAGCAGAGATACAGAGAGAAGAAGGGAGGAGTTAGGGGAGACAGAGAGCCTGCTACTGAAGGAGCAACAAGATGACGGCACACTGGTAACGCCACAGCCATGTGGCAAGATATAGATTAATAGGAATAGGTTAATTTAAATAAAAGATCTAGCTAACAAGAAGCTGAAGTCATAGACCATATAGTTTGTAATTAATATAAGCCTCTGAGTTATTATTTTATAAGCGGCTGTGGGACCTTGGGGCCAGGTGGGACCAGAGAAATTTCTGGCTACAAAAGTTACATTCCTAAAGGTAAAGACTGATTTTATTCTTAGAGATGAGAACAGTTATATTAAGTATATGCACTTTTGTCAGTAAAGGGGAGTTTGCATGTGTTTTATTTCATAATTTACTGTCCACTCTCCAGATGGAAGAGCCATTCATGTATTGTGAATGTCAAATCAATTTTTTTTCTCTGTTTTTCTTCTGAGCTGTTGGTCTTTGTCTTCTCAGTTTTCTTATAAATTACTTATTGTATAGACAATAGCCCTCTGGCTGTGACAGGAATTCAGAAATTTACTTTTTGGAATGGCTACTAAATTTATTGGTTGGTGACGTTTTCTGTGAGAAATTTTTTTTTTTTTTTTTTTTTTTTTGGTTTTTCGAGACAGGGTTTCTCTGTGTAGCTTTGCGCCTTTCCTGGAACTCACTTGGTAGCCCAGGCTGGCCTCGAACTCACAGAGATCCGCCTGGCTCTGCCTCCCGAGTGCTGGGATTAAAGGCGTGCGCCACCACCGCCCGGCTCTGTGAGAAATTTTTAAAAGCACATGAACTCAAACTTTTTCAAGAACTCCTAAATTTCTAGTCATAGTTGTGAGACCCAGAGTCACAATTTACTTGGTTTTAAGTGCATACTTTGTGCTCCAATCAAGGGAAAAGCAGTATTAGTCACCTGACATTATTAAGAAGCATTATCATGGAGAAAATCTTTATGTCATTTATGACTAATTTATTTCCAGCAATACTTGGATCATCCATCATTTCTATACTGCAATAAAAACAAACATTATTTCTTTATTTTCACTAGACAATTGAAATATCTGTACCATTTTTTATTTTGTTAGCATTTCCATTGTTTTATAATCATACATGCAGTAAATTGTTGATATAAAAACCTGAAAATACAATTGATTAATCAAATCAACTTAAAATCATCAGGAATCCTGGATCACAACTGCTTCCTATGTGGTGTATTCTTATGTATTTATGTGCAACCTTTAATCAAAACTTGCATTTGATTGTGCAAATTTCACATTATAACATTCTGTGTCAATCATATGAAAGCAAACTCCTCTGTGTGGCTGAACCACAATGAAAACATGATTAGACAAATGAACAAAAATGTTCACAATATTCAAAGTACCTTAACCTTAGCATTATTAGGCTACTTCCTTCTATGACAAATGCACTGTACAAGAAAAATAATGGGTCTAATTTTCTATATTATTGATAATACAAACATGTAAGCCCAATTACAGTTCCACCCCACTTCCTTTATAAAAGTAACAAAGGGTTAAGATAATTGCCAATGACTACAAGTCTGAGGACAATGATTTTAACCAATACTCTTCTTCCATATCCATTAATATTTCTAATCAGATAATGCTTAATAGTGACATTGCTGTTTTTAATTTTCATAAAAAGTAAAATTATTTCAAAATGTCCTTATAAAACACACAGTTGTGTACCTGCATTGTTTTCTCTGATTTCTTTTGATTTTAATGTTTAGAAGATGTATATCAATTTAAGAAACAAATTAATGCTTATTGATAAACTGCCCTGTATGCAAATTGGTATGAATGGACCAGGGAATACCACATGCTCATCTAACACAGCCAGGCCAACACCAACATTAGTCATTATTAAACTCCTAACTCTCTGCTACTCTAAAAAAAGGTATTATAATGGGCATTTTTGTAGTATTGTCAGTAATTTTAAAAATTAACTAAGGCCTTCATTGTTTGTAATTCTGTGAGCACATGAACTATGAACATGGATATGTTCATCGTAGGAAACAGCCTAATGATTATCTACTAGGCTTGAGACAGTAAAATTAGTAAAATTCACACTATGATATCTTTTCTTCCTTAGGGATAAGAATACTCAAGTATGAATGTGCAGAATAATCACTGTTTATTCCTAAGATCTTGAAGAACACATTGGGTAGTATGGCATGCAATACAATTTAGAGGCAAGAAAGAGAGAGTAAGTACAGTGTTGGTTGCACGCCCCATAACCCATGAGAGTTAAACAGATACTGTCATCACTCATTCTATCCCTCTCTAAAAAGCACAACTCAAATGCATATTTCATATTCTGAGTTTGGTTGTTCTACATACCATTACTTCAAATATTACAGATTTCTCTCTATAAAGTTACCTCCCATTTTAAAAGAATCAAGTACTTTAAAAAAATCACGGCAGGTAGGGGACAAGATGGGTGTGGGAGTGGGGGCGAGATTACTAGTGTTATTCTAGATAACAATGAGTCAGTCACAAAGATTTCAAAGAGGGATGACCAGGGTCTGTGAAATGACTCAGCGGGTAAAGGCACTTGACACCAAGCCTGACAATCAGAGTTAGATCCAGGGGACCCACATGGTGGAAAGAGAGAGCCAATTCCAGCTAGATTAGCTGTGTTGTGTTGTCTACATATTCACCATGATCCACAAGCATCATGGCACATCTGTGGCACACATACACATATATATGTGCCTGCAAACACACACAGGTCAGCAAACAAACACCTAAATAAATGAATGTAATAGAAAACATTTAAATAAAAATTTTTTAAAAAGAAGGACCTTTATTAAAAGTATTGGCATATATTTGGGAATCCTACTAATTTTCAGTCATCAAAGTCATCATATCCAGCATAAATAGGTATATTTATGATAATGCTTTAAATTTTGTAGCTTATAAAACATAAGCACACATAGGTACATGCATGCACATGCATGTGCACACATCACACACACACACACACACACACACACACACACACACACACCCCTACCTCTGTTTAGAGACAGCAAAAATAACCTCACTGGACTAGAAATAACAGATACCTCTCAAGATGTGTCTGTTTGAAATAAGTTTTGAGATCAATTTTCAGGATACTTCCCAATAAGTGGAACATTAACTGATCCCACTTAACCAAGGAAGAGACTGTGCTGAAAACAATAAAAAGTACAACACTCTGCAGCTGTTGACAGCCACGAAAGGAGGGGGTGCACAGATTGGAAATCAAAACGAATGCAAAAACACAGAGACAGCATGTTTGCACACAGCTTCTTAAACATGATGCTTCCCATTCCCGCACTGAATGAATTTAAGAGTGCACTTCTTCTGAGATTTAGCAGGGACAAAGAATAGGAAATTTGGCTGTTTCTAGATAATTATGCACAAATAAACATTGGAATAAATCTAAACTACTTTTTTTTGTGTGTGTGTCAATATCAAAACTAGAAACAGGTTTTGAAAATGGAAAAGGGAAAGGACTGGAAGACCTTATTCCTTCAGTACTCTCTGAGCATTTGAGCTTCACACAATTTTACATTTTAAAAATATTTATTTTAATGGGGCATTGAGGGAGGACTCACATCACAGAATGGATTTGGAGGTCAGTGGAGATCTTGCAGGAGTAGGTTTTCTGCTTCCACCATGAGGACCCCAGGGTCAAACTGAGGACATCACACTTGGTGGCAGGCACCTTTTCTCACTGAGACATCTCACTGACCCTTGTTTTGTGTATTTTTAATTTATTAATAGAATAGTTAATGCATTAAACCTATACTTAGTGCCCTCTTTGTGTGAGGTGCTTTAAACACACATGTAAATAGAACAAAGATAACACCTCATGAAGATGACTATACTCTTCTGTACTCTCCCTATCCATCTACCATTATATGTTCCTGAACCAGAACTCTATTAGAAGAGTGTTCTACAATTGACACATCTTCAGGGCAAAAAAAAAAATCTGAATTTTATCCAAGAGTCTTTATGTTACATATGATGAACCTGTAAACGTTCTGTACATATTATCTGGTGCACATATGCATGTCTTTCTAAGATGATTGTTAAAAATATGGACTCCCAGACTCTCTGATATCCAAGATATAAACAATAAATTATTGATAATAGAAAAAAATGGAATATAAATTTCCACTGCATTTTCTTCATCCTGATGGTATGAAACCAGTGGTCCCTAAACTCCCAGTACCTTCATGAAAAAGGAGTAGGAATAAAGAACTCTATTGGACAAAAATGGTATATACATTGCTGCCACACACTCCCAGTAAACCAAAATGTCAGATCCATTATCATAGTTGATATAAATGTAGCTCTCATCCCTCATCAAAGATGCTTTAGTGTACAGGAGATGGAGACCATTACAGAAAGTCACAAGTGGTCAAAATATAGAGAGCACCTGCCTGGAAAGTGCTCACCCACAATTAATACATCTATAAAACAATGTCTATACTAAAGGCTCAGCGAGCATCATGAAAGAGAGGGCAGAAAGCTTGTAAGAGCCAGCGGACCAGGACATCTGCTGAGAGGTAGTATCTTCTATATGTGAGGAGGAAGCTGTACCCATGAACTTTCAAGAACATGGCTGCGTGAACAAAATCTAAAAGATAACACCAACAACTCATATGCCAACATGCACAGGGGAAATTTCACAAAGCCTCAACCTTTGATGAAGTATTACAAGCAATAAATGCCTATTGAGAGAGGGAGAATCAGTCCTCTCCAGGTAGGACCTCCCTGATAGATTATTTAATTCCAAGTAGTCATTGCTAAACGCATAGACATATGAGAAAGACTGAAGGAACTTAGCCGGTGCTGTTTATAAATATAACTATGTGTATGTGTATGGCACGTGCACACACACACAACAACAATAAAAAATAAAAAGCAATAAAGTTGATAAAGATGGGAATCTGGACACAAGGGGATGTGGAAAGAAAAGAAGGAAGGGAAAATTATGTTAATGTAGTGCGCCTATATAAAATTCTCAAAAAATAAAATACAGTAATTAAACATAAATAAACTCCCAAACCTGTACCTTTGAGTACATTATTTTCATTCCAAAATTTAGTCACAAAGCCATTTTACTGAACACTGAAGAAGCAATGGGGATTTTGAGGAAAAGCTATTAAAAGATAAAGTTACATATTAAGTGTGAGTTGTTTTTCATAAAATATACTTTATGTAAAAATGCCTTAAAATATAGAAAATTATAAATTACATAAAAGTTCTAAAAAGTATTTATCAGGTGTTTTCTCAGGAATACCAATGGGGGTGTGCGGTAGATAAGAACACAGGTACTGGGCTCTGGGTTCAGTCCTCGGAGAGACTACCACTAAAAATAAGGGACTAACAAAATTCCTTTCCAGTGATAAAATGTGTGATGATAGTTTAAAATCATATTAAAAAAAAAAAAAACACATGTACCTGCCACTCTAGAGTTTCCTAAAATGAGATTTTTCAGGGGAAATCAGCAGTAATACTAGTGGACATGATCTTCATGTGGCTGAATGACATATGTTAGCATTTGGAAGATATGCATAATATGCAAACCAATCTTTTCTAACTGGCTCTTTCCTGATATTACGAAATTATACATGAATGAAGATGCATAAAAATGCAGCTTAACAGAAGATAAAAGTTGTCAACATTCCTTCTTTCACATGGTTCCACTGTGAAGCTTCAGTAGAGTACCAAAACACACCATAAATATCTAAAAGGATTATTAAGATACTCCTTCCTTTGTCAGGAACACATCAGAGTGGGACCAGATTCTCATGATAGATGGGCACCAAAGGAGACACATCATGACAAATTGGATAAGCTAGCAGATGTGAGAACCAAATGTTTCCTATTAAGGTAAATTTTAAGAGATTCAGCAAATTTGAAACACTAGGTTTTTCTTAGTAAATTTTTGCTTCAGAATGATAACTCCTTCTCATGAAGAGGCATTTATGACTACATTAACAAGCTTATTTCATTCTTTCTAAGCACAATAACTACTTTTAAATTGCGCAAAGTCTAATGTGTAATGCTGGTCAACAGCAATGTATGAAGCTGGTGTCAGCAAAGACTCTTGGAAGTTCTTTCTAATTTTTAAGATTCTAAAGTGGTTCTGAATAATCTGAATAGCTCAGGTATAAAGCACATTCCCAGTACAGCAGCATGAGGTTTAGAATATACACATCTTCAACTTTTAGATTATAACACACACACACACACACACACACACACACACACAAACACACACGTTTTCCAGATAGTTCACGGAGACAGTGAGAGAAAATGTTTCCTTCCTCCAGAGCCTCCAATTTCTGAAAATATCAGAATTTTTAATCTTGGTCATTCTGACAGCCAAGAAACATTTCTGTACTCTTAAAATTCTGGCTCTAACTCACTTGTAGCCTCCATTGATTCTTCCATGTAGACACAAAGCCCCAAATAGCATTTATATGTCCTTCTTCTGCAGAGACTGAGAGGCAAAAGTCGCTTCTTTAATGTCCCCATCTTGATCAGTACAGCTCATTAACATTCAAAAGCATTGGACAAGTTTCTCCCACCCTGCCTGGCAACAGTACACACACTCATATTTGCTCTCTTTTGCCACATTTGCACAACTTTTTCTTTTCACAATATCTGTGTGAGTGTGTGTGTGTGTGTTCTGTTTTTTAAAAGTGAAACACTACATACTAATACACAGAATGATTTTGTTCAGCTAAAAAAAAATCCACCAGTGATATGAGAATTTAAATCACTTTAAATATTTACACAAGAAATTAAAAAGACAGAAAAATGAACAACAAGATGTCAGTGTTGGCTGCATCAGTAGAAAGGTGGCCACAAAGTAGAGTGGGAAAAAGTGATCAGCTTTGCCTTTAAACTTCTTCATCTTATTTGGTTTCAATTGATAGGAGATATACTACTGCTGTAATCTAAGAGAATCCAAAAACAGGAATATGAAATGAAGCGTTGTATTTCTCTTTTGTACTTAGTTCCCGATCACAAGTTCTGTTACATGCTCAGTGGTCCTAAGCACACTTCCTTAGTCTGATTTACACAACATTATTTGCCATACTGAATAAATAAATTGTGGCTAAGTTCTACAGATGTCAATTTTATCTCAATGAAACATTCAATAAACATGTAGTCATTATTCAAGAATTATTAATTAAGAATACTATCATAAAGTTCAAGGCACACTGATCTGGGAATCCAAATCACTTTCTACCATTCCTACATATTACTATATCAAGGCCCCTAGGAGTGGGCTTAACAAAGAAGGATCTTTAGGAGTTTTATCAACTTTGAATGATACTGCTCAAATATTTCCAACCAAATTCTAACCTAACTATATCTGAAGCTGGAAAGGATGAGCTCTAAGCATAGTAAGAAGAAGCTGAAAGCAGTTACATTCTTAATAGCTCATAAAAAATACAAGTTAGCTATAATGAGGCATTTAGAGATATGTATCCAACAATGGTACTATGGCCAAGAATACAGCACACATAGTAAGGGTATATATATATATATATATATATATATATATATATATATATATATATGTGTGTGTGTGTGTGTGTGTGTGTGTGTGTATGTATGTATGTATATGTGTGTATATATATGTATATATGTATATATATATATATATATATATAGAGAGAGAGAGAGAGAGAGAGAGATAGAACACCCAAACTCCTATCACCTATCAGTCTTTTAATTGCAATTGGTACAACTGCTTATAATATCCAAAACAGCAAATTACTGTAAGGTGTTATCCATGAGCAATAGACTGTACAATATAGAATAAGTCTGTGATAGGCTATGTATGAGTGTAGGCAGAGATATTTAGTAACACAGACATCTAATGATGCACTCTTGAAACACATCCTATTGACAAGTGACACGTGAATGGTTTTTAAGCACCTACTAAAAATACTTGGTAAATACCACATGTGCATTAAGCATGCAAGCAATGTCCTTTTCAAAATGACAACAAAGTCTGGTTTAGGAGTCAAACCCCCAAAGGAGAACGGATAGGTGTAGATGTCCTATAAACCCTATTACATGGATGGAATGACTAGCAGTTCATGATCTGTCATAGTTGCTTTCCATGGGGTTGGACTCTGTTTGGGCACTCTGCCACAGAGAACCTAATTCTGCTCCAAATGAACCAACGATATTAGCCTGTTAATTGATATGATCTCTTGACCACATTTACATTAGAAGACTCCAAGGTCATTTTACAAAATATTGATTGTTTTTCACTATGCTTTTAATGGTGAAAGCATTTCTCTTTCATATTTGTTTAACTTTATTCTGATGTTTGCTAAGCTTCAGTGAACCTGAAGACCAGTGGCCATTGTGGGCTAACAGATACATCATCCAGTCTGCATAGCTGCATTGTGCTTCCCTCACAAGGTCCAATATGATTTTACAGAAGCACACACGAAAAGAGAAAACCACTGCCCTGTATACCAATTTCTAACACAAGGGCATTAGAAGGAACACAGTAAGATGCAACCGTTGAAGAGCAATAAAGGCTTACTACCCAGTCAAAATGATCAATGGACTAATGCTGTACAAAGATACTAATATTTAGAGCAATAGCATCCTGTGTTCGGTAGAGGCGAAAGACTTGACTATATTGTATATTCAAAAACATGCTACAAATTTTCTAAATTTTAGTTGTATCAAATGCTACACATTTGAGCTTAAAATTATGTATCATAATACATGTATATATCAAATTTTGTATATGGAGCACTGTTTCCATTTCATTGTGGTTTCTTTTCTGAAAATGACATTTTTCCATTTTGCTCTGATAGTTAAACCTTTTCCAACTATAGTCCATGTATTGACTATGCAGCCATGTATAAGGAAACAAAAGAAAAAAATAAAAACAAAGCCTTTAGATATGGAAATCCATACTGATATATCATATATCACCAATGGTTTACACTGGCTCTTCTAAAGGTTGCTAGGGAAAGTTTGGGCAGTCTTAACCAGTTTACTTTACTTATACATGAATTTATGTTTAATTAGTTCCCATTCATAATCTCCACTCTAACAAAGAGAAAGCTGTTTGCACAGAACTCTAGGGGTAAGGCCCTGCTTTTCTCAAGCACAATACCTTGGCTTCTACTCACAAAGTGGCCTACTTCCTCTAAACTAGGAAGTTTCTCTTTTGCGCCCCTGGGGAAACATCAGAGAAAGCAGAGCAGTTTCGAACTCTGAAGGCAGGGGGTGGGTGGGCTGTGGGAGCCCGTTCTTGGGTTCCTCGTGGCTTTACCCAGCAGGTCCTCATAGAGGATGATTAGGACCACGGGCCTAAGTGCAGGTGTCTGAGATGGTCTGCACTTGCCTGTGCTGGGGGAGGAGGTCTTTTGCTCCACCCCTTGGCGTCTCTATAAAAACCCTGGGGCAGAGACAGTCGGGCCGTTGGAATAGGTTCCAGGCCCTCTCGAGGCTATCCTTTATTTTCTATCTGTTTATCTCCATGATATTCTCCGCAATAAATCCTTCTATCTAATATTTCCTGCTGCTCGCACTCAAGAAAACTCTGGGGAACTGTGGGGGTGGTTGGGTAAACGCCCCACAGTGGGCATACAATGTCACCTTCACAGATTTCACCAGCTAAACTTGGTTTAGGATCCCTCCAGAGAAAACACATGTGTCAGGTAAGGATGACCTGAGACCACCAGCAATGTCGCATGCAGATCTTTGTGTTTCAACTGGTGGGGGATGCTCCTCACAAAAAAGATGACTCTGCTTTTTAACTTTTTTTTTCCTGTCAGGTCTCTATTAGAATCATAAAATCCCTGTTCCTTACTTTGTACATTATCCATTTTATTAGGCACTTTCATGCATGAGATTTTATTCAGTGTCTGAGGTTTAAAAAAAAAATCTAACGTATTTCATATCCTCTAAATTTTTGTGAGCACACAGAACATTTAAAATAAAAGTTTATAGCCAAGTCCCAAAGATGTAACGCTGGCATATTACACTTCTTAGCACACAGCTTTGCTAACTCTCCCTCCCCTGCTAACCTGCTGACAATGATGCTTACTTTCCTGAATGAAAGCTACTCCATTAAATGAAATAGAAGCGACATGACAGACAGTTTGCTGGCATTGGGGCTGGTATCTGAATGTCCTCAAAGTCAAATGCAGCATAATTCTCACTTATTGAAAAGATTTACATGGCAAGAAGGCCTCATACAAGAAACTTTTTTTTTCCTGGGTCCCTTAGAAATGCCTCACATTTTTCCATCAGGCATTTCTTGCTCATACTTCTGCTATTTTTGTGTTAGCCATTTTCTCTTTTGATGCAAGCAAAGGAGGTCATGGAAAATTCCTGAAGAAACTCATTAAGTGAAGCCACAGCAGGTCAGGAACAAATGTAGACATGAGATGCAAACAGCATTGGCTGTTACAATCAGATGTAATTAGATTGCAAACATTCTTTTCAACTTACACATGGAGGAAAAAATGCTCATTTTTTCAGTAAATATCTATGATTTACAAAATGCAAAAGTTAATGTATAGATTAAACTTTGCCATATCTGAAACATTAAAGGTAATTGAGTTGGCCTCTTAATCTTCTTGGCATTTACCACTGCAAACCCACTAAACAATAGGCTAACAGCACATGTAGATTACTATTTTCTACACACAAGTGCACTTAGAGAAGCATCAATTCTTTCCTAGCATGTTAAGCACTCACAAAATGAGGGGATCAGCTCACATTTCCTAAACTTTACTTTTCTTAAATAAATTTTCTGCCTGTTAATGATATCATGATATCAAATGGTACACAATTCTTCATTCCCCATGTCACACCTTTATGCTACTGAAAGATAAAATATAAATGGTTTGAAACATCAGAGTGTGAAATAACCATTCAGAAAAGAGGAAGTCACTGTATAGTAAACCTCTTTATGAGACTGTGGTACTTGGAGAGGAATTGTAAATGGAGAAGTGTAGATTGCTTTGATTTAGAAAATTGTTACCATTAAACAGTTTACAAAGAGCCTAGTGTTTCTGCATCATTATCCTCAATGTGTCAAAGTCAGCATTTTCACAATATTTAATGCACTCCCAACATCCTCATAAATAACATTTATATGCCTGCACAGCTACTCAGTACTGTAGGTAACACAGTATGATCATCTGAAGCAGAGTTCATGAACCTGAAACAAAGATGGATAAGGGACCATGAATGTCTCCAGGTAGAATCAAAACCATGCCACCTTAGCAACACATTTGACTCAATAAAAGCCACCGTGTTACCTGGGCTGTAGGAAACAGGCCGGGAAGCAAGTTGGGCCTGATGTACACAGCAGCATCTTGCTGCTATGCAACAATTTAGGACAAGCAGGTGGCCCAAGGCCTGGCACTGCCATTTATTCTCATTGGGTGCTTTACATTGAAGAAGTCTCTTCTCCCCCTGCAGACAACCCGACGTTAACCCATCATTCTGCTCTTCTCCACCTGTTCAGATCCCAACAGTGACATGTCAAGTCACTGTCCTTCACGACAATCAACTGCACTTAGGAACACTGGTCAAGGCCTTCTGTGAAATTCTCAGCGCTGGTCTGAAACTTTTACATAATGTTAAGATGAAACCTTGCTGAACTCCATGGATACTTTAATAACTTTCAGCTGCAAGAATTATAAAAGCCTGTCCCCTCAGTAGAATTATAAAACAAATACCAAATCCTTTACATTAAAAAACAAAACCAGACTTCCAGATATAGCTCCCTTATTACTGAGGAGCTAAATAAGAAATGATGGAATCAAGACAGCAATTACATCCGAGTTGCTATGGCTGGAAGCATGGAAACCACTGAGCCACAAGGGAAAAGGGACTCCTGTGGCAAAACAGATTTTTTTTTTAAATTTGTCCACAGAAAACACAATTCTCCAAGCATCATACATGTGAAAGCTTAGTATATTAAAAAAAAAACCGACAAAATAGGAAATAGCTCTAACAAATAGGTATACTGTTTTACTCCTTAAATAGAAGCTAAAAATCATTCAAGAAATTGAAAGGGCACTGGATAATGCAAAGAAAGTGTTCATGAAAGGCATCCAGAAACATTGGGGGCTTAAAGGAATCCATTATTGGCCTAACCAGATAAGCGAAGTTTAAAATAATATGATGACCTCAAGAAATTTTGAGGCACTAGCTAAAAAAACAAAACAGTTATATTTCTGGAAGATAACCTGGAATCAAGCATCAAAACACTTCACAAGTACAACTTCTGACCTACTAATCATACTTCTATGAGCTATTCTGAGAAACCCATCAAATTGAAATTAAAGCAGACAGGCTGAATACTGTATAGTAGAAGGGAACATGGAAATACTACACATATCAACTCATAGAACACTAGACAAATAAATTATAATTTTAATTGAATCTACACATTTAATAATGATGATTTCTGGGCATACATAATTATGTAAAGGGAAAGTAGATCATGTGTTGCAAGGCTCACAGTTATACAGAACTAAGGTATGCTGTGAACATTCATTTGCTGGGGCACATGCAATACAGTGATGTATTTCATTTTTCCCCTCCTCTCTCCACATTCTTCTGGGTTCTTGGCTTCTAGACATATATCTCTGTGGTGTCTTCCTCTCCTGAGCTTTGCAAGGAGTGCACCAGCTTGTCCTACATTAACTTTTCTCATCTCATGTAAACACAGAGGCAAAAGAAAAAGATTAGAGAGGAGGGTGAGATTGCACTCCAGTTTACGTGAATGTTTTTTAGAAGGGAGTTTTAATTTAGGAGAAATTGATGAAAAACATTCAGACATCACCCCAGTGACAGATATAAACAGAAGAAACGATCACATATCAGAGATGAATTATCACTTTTAATCCACACTCTTTTCATGCACTAAGAAACAAAGGATCTTCTGTGACATGTCATGTAACACGTTTCCTGGGGAGATGTGAACAAAGATCTCCCCACCAAGGACAGGGACTAACAAAAGACCAAAGCAAGGACGCCACCAAAGTCTAACTGGGTATAAACCAATGAGTTTTATTGTGCTTGCTTACAGGAATATGCGTCAGCGGTTACTTGTAGGAGCAGAAATGACTCAAAGACAGCTGCATCACCAAAGCCCACCCCAGCATGGTGACAGCTCATGAAAGCTGGAAACCTGGAGTACACTGCACAGCCTGCAGGCATCACGAAAGATCGGAGAATCTTTCCAGGAAGCTCTGTTGCTCTGAGCCTGTTCCGGGCAGCCCAGCTGCTGTCCTGAGATGTCTCTAAGCAGTGCCTATACCTTACACGAGTTTGAGGAGAGTGCGGCCACGTTTTCAGGGACTTCCCGAATCTATTGAGTTGTGTACTTCCTGAGTTTAATGGAGCTTCCCGGTAGCATGGGGTGTTTCACCTCCCTGTTGGATACCCTGTCTTTTCAAAGAGATACCCACTATGATGAAACTTGAGAAAAGTGCTATACAACAGCTAGAATTTTCCTTAACATAACACTGTTCTCTCCCCCCTGTAGGTCATAGGAGACTTGTGTGTTGCTGTGTAATTTTACCACTAGATGCTGCATGATGTGAATATACAGTGTTTGGCTACTGGAATTGTCTAATTCTTCTGTCATGAACACCTAATGCTTACAAATATAAAGTATACTTCACAAAGAAATATAAAAATCTGGCCTTGTATCTCTCTCTCTCTCTCTCTCTCACACACACACACACACACACATCTCATACACACAAGTACACAAGAACACACAGGTACACACACACAAGTGCACAAGCACATACACACACACACACACACACACACACACACACGCACACACACTCATACTACATAAGTCTTAGTAGGGCAAATAATCAAACAATCATTCTTTTCCATTCACAAGACAAACCTATGAGTTAGATTTACACCATTAGGATATTATTTGTGCCCCCAAACTCCTGGAAGAATTTTAATCACTGTAACGGTTGATTGTGTCAAATTGAATGGCTTTGGAAGCAACTAAAAGGCAAAGCACTGGAGCACTCCTGTGAGGGATTCTCTTGATCAGATTACTTGAAGTAGGAAGATCTATCTTAAATATGGGCAGTGCCTTCTAGTGGTGCCCCAGACAAAAGGTAAGGAAAGAAGGGGCTTTTTAATCCCTTTTGCCCACCTGCTTTCTGTGGTGATATTTTATTTGTATGTTAATAAATAAAGTTTGCCTAGAGATCAGAGGAAATTGCAAGCTATTAACACAAAAGTCAGGTAGTGGTAGCACATGTCCCTAATACGATCACTTGGCAGGCAGGGTCTCTGTGTGTTCAAGGTCACATTGGGAACAGAGCCAAGGGTGGGGACACATGTCTTTAATCCCAGTACCAACCATAAAGACCTAGAGGTCTATACAGACAGGCAGTGACAAGGAAGTGAGGTAGCTGAACTAAGAGCCAATGAGAGGGCAGAACAGCAAGGCAATAAAGGCTTAGGTAGACAGGAAGTAGCTCACTTTTGGGAGCTGCAGAGCTGGAGAGGTAAGGTGGTTGGTGGCTCTCCCTATTCCCCTGATCTCTAAGGCTTTCATCCCTATATTTGGCTCCTTGTTTTTATTTAATAAGAACGCTTAGAAATTCATCTACAGCTTTCACTCTCACTGACATGTTCATCTATTCTGTTGCTGCTACTGCTGCTGTATTCCATCACTGATATCAGAGTCCAGCTTCTTGGGGATTTCAACATGGTCTAAAAATTGGTGGCTCTCCAGGAACGCACCAGAACCATATACATATATACATATATGTGTGTGTGTGTGTGTGTGTGTGTGTGTGTGTGTGTGTGTGTACACATATATATGTGTATGCTGAGGTACCGGGCATCATGAATTGAGCAACTACCAGATTCTCAGCCTCTCCAGTGTGAGGCAGCCATTATTGGACCACCCAGATGCTATCATACATGCAAATCTAACATATCCATTTACAACATATATTCATCTATTACATGTGTTCATCTAGAGAGCCCTGACAAATACAATTCACCAAGTCTCTCATATTAATGGTACTAAGACCATGGAAAATTAATATGACTATGGGCTAAAGAGGTGAGGCTTTGAGGAAGTGATTAGATTAGATCTTTATGATTGAACCTCCAGAATTAATTCCTGTTAGCTTTTCAAGTTAAAGGCACAGACACAGACCCACACACTGAGACATACACTCCTGACATGATGTGATACAGCCCAAGGGGACTTTCCCCTGAATATACAATATTCTCTTTGGAGCTTGAATTCTGATCACTATGAGTCAATGTCTTTTTTTTAAATATAGCCCATATCAGATATTTTGTTGTAGTAACATAGGCTAATATAGTTTTCTTGTCTATATTGTTGAGGGACATTATAAGTCATCATAGGTGTAGAAAGGAAAGTGGAGAAGGGAAAGAAACAGGGGATTCTGAACCACAGGAACTACTCCTCTAGATGACCTCTGAAAGATGCTGTTATATGTTCTTTATACTGGCCCTATTTAGGGAAAGTGTATACTTCCCTTGATTCACTGCTCTAGATATTTTGGCATGCTTGTTCCTCAAGTCTGGTATGCCCAGCCAAAGCTAGACATATAGGCTTTATTTCTTTGCAAAAAATCTAGACTCAGCTACCTAATGATGAAGCCATATATCATTCTAAAGGGCCCCTCCATCCTACCAGCCAATGTACCTACACAAATCAAATGTCTTAGAAGAAAATAACACTAACTTCACCCAGTATGTCTGGGTATCATATAAAACGCCTTTAGGATGAAGAGCTGGGAACTACCTGCCATAATCACTTCAGCATTACACAGGGTTTGAACATGGTTCTTTTTCTGGGACATTTGTTGCTTGATTGCTGAACTCAGTAATCAAAAATAAGAACACAATTGGTGGGAATAAAAAACCCTTGCTGGTTGTGGAAATACAAAGCATGACCCTTTCTCCTTCGGTATAGAAATGAGACAGAGAAGAAAAGTAGCAGAGACGGACAGACCTAGACTATATCTACTGTGGCTTCTTACTAGAAACACTTGCATCTGAGTATGCCACAGTAAAGATCCTCCAAGCATGGTCTCCAGATCAGCAGCCTGACTCTGCCTCACCCTATACTCACTGAACCAGAAACCTGAGTATGGGGCTGGAATGGTGCTGAGCTGAAGCTCAGAGGGGATTCTGATACACACTACAGAATGGAGCTCCTACTCAGAAAGCTAGTATCAGACCATAGCTAGTATAAAATGCAGATTAGATGTGCTGCTAAAATGTCTTCCACCACAGCAGTCAGACATGAAGTATCAGAATATCTGAAACTTACTTTGGAATAGAAAAACAAACAACAGCTTTCTATATTCCACCTATGCAAAGACAGAAATATAGAAAGGTGTATAATAGTAAGTAGAGGGTGAGTTTCAGTGGGCCAAGGCCCAGGAATCAGAGTATTGACTGAGAACCCTGGCATTTCCATAGGCTGAATGTTTGCATCACACCCAGCAGCTCAGCTCGAGAAGTCATCCTTATTTCTTAGATACTGACTTCATTAGTATGAATAATTGCTTGGATTTGAGAAACCTATAATAGTTTCATCTACATTCTAGTTATCTGAAAACAGTGATCTCGTCAACATTTCATTTGATGATTGTTGTTTCCCCTACACCATCACAGACTGCATTTCCATCATCTTGCTAACATGAAGAAAGGCAACATGGCCAGCAATTTTATAAACACATGCTATATGGCTATTTCCTGTAAACACTCCCTTCCTAGAGGGAAGCTCTTTAAGTTTAAGGAAATAAAATTTACAAGGCTCTGAAAACCTTGATAGGCACAAGATTCATAAGTAATGTTCCTATGTTATATAAATAAATAGTGATAATGACCTAGAGAAGAGAGTCAGTTAAGCTATCTGACAATTGTGGAGGTAGAACCAATGATGTAGCTTTTGCGAATCATCATCCTTGTTCCTCTAAGTTCCTCTCATTCACCCTCTTGTAAGTAACTCCACATTCACTGCTTTACTAAGCTCGACTTGAGTAATGGTTTCTTTGCCATGCTGTCAGTGCCCCAAACTAGGACAAAAAGACACTTTCTCATATGCTCCCAGGAGGGAAAAAAAAAGCACACAACTCATTATGAAATCACTTACTAGGGAGGGACAAGCCTGCAGAAAGACTGATTTTAAAGATCCCTGTAGGATAGAGTGATGGTTCAGCAATTAAGAGCACATACTGCTCATGCATAGGTCCCAAGTTCAGCTACCATCACCAAGTACTGCCTGTAACTCCAGCTCCAGGGGATCTGGTGCCCTTCTTCTGGCTTCTGTGGACACTTGCATACATGTAGCATACACACAGACACATAAAAGTAAATGTGGAAACAAACAAAAAACAGAAAAATTATTGCCATATTTGTTCTCAAAGCAAGTTCAGATCTTCTTTGGACTCTAGGTTCACAGCAAAAGGTCTAAATTCTGACATGGCTTACTAAATTTTAAAATTATTTATATGATTCCTGCCTGTGAGCTCTACTGGGACCTAGAAATTCCATGAAAGGTATGTTCAGACAGGAAATAAGTGGTGGAGAATCAAGTCAGTGAATCAGTGTTAACTTAAACTTTTCAGCATGTTACAAGATTGACAGCAAAGAGCCCTGAAGATGGGAAAAGAAAAACTATATCCCACACTTTCGATGGTGTGAAGGATGCCATTTAGGATTTGATATTTTTCCCTGTCCCCCAAAACGTAAAGATATTGAGAAAAAGAAAAACATAGTTATTGCATAAACCATCTCTACAAAATTTTAATGCTTTTGACTAATAAAGCTGAATTAATTAAGAATGTCCCATTTCTAAAATATATTAGCTGGCTGCTGCATGTTTCACTATCAATTTCATTTACACAAAGTATGTGTCACATCTATGGCCACCAGTTAATAAGATATTTGCTATTAGTTATTTCTCCTGTCAGAGATGTGTCTCTGCTGCCTAATTTACATAATTATTAAGCATCTTGCCTTTCTGAGTACTTGTACAGAGGTTATATCAAGATAACAAACTAAAGATGTTTCAAGATGCTCAAAGAGAAGAGGAAGAAGTAGGGTCGATGACTGCCAGAATATTAAATGACCAGTTTATTCCTTAAATTCAGCCTCTCAAAAAGCAAAAGCTCTTCCCTGCCCCTATTTAAGTTTAAGCTTCCCTGCTTAATATGCTATTACTTGCAAAGACAACTGAGTGATAAGACAAGAAAGAAATAAGGAGTATGAATGAATGTGGCCCAGAGGTAGAGTGCTCACATGGAATGCCAAGAACTCTGGTTTCAATTCCCAGGACAAAAGAGACAGGGGAGAGATAAAAATTATAATCCATGAAACTCTACCTAAAGACAATTTTTTAATTTGATTTTCTGGCATTTTTTCCTCCTAGAGTATGTGTTTACACATTTCTCTTGTATTTAAGAGCTTTGAATATTTATAAAAATGAACTCTAGATTACCATTCTGAATATTCCTAAAATGATTTATACTTTTCAAAATATATTTGCTTTGAGGGCTATAGCTTCTGAAAATGGAAGTAAATCATTGTGACTTAAATACAGCAACAGCAATCATAGTAGGGAGATATCCTACTATGTTACTGTTGCAACATTCATTGGTCACTATTTGTCTCCATGTTAAGAAATCAACTTGTGAATTAGGGAAGATTAGGACCATACAGTCATATTTTCCTGAAGATAATCTCTGATCTCAAGTAGGGAGAATCAAATGAATATTTTCGGACAGAACACTTCACACCTACCTAAACATACAATTTAAGTTTTAGTCCCTATCCAAGGGACACTTGGAAAAGAATAGGTTTATTTGGCTAACAGGTTACATTGCATCAAAGAAAGCCAAAGCTAGAACACATAGAGGAACACTGCTTACTGGCTTCCTCTCTTCTGGCTGACTCAGACATCTTTCTCGTACATTCAGGCTCACATGCCTAGAGATGACATAACCAACAGCGTGCTCTGTATCAATTAGAAATAAATAAAATGCCTTACAGACACATGGCCTCAGGCCATTCTGACATGGACAGTTCTTCAGTTTAAAGTTCCCCTCTTTCCAGGTGACTCTAAGTTCATATCAAGTTGACAGGAGAGACTAACTATGACAATTATCCTCATTTTCAACTCTGATTCACAAATAGTTCACTTTAAACCATAGTCCTTTGTTTCCTATTGGTCCCTAAGATCTCACATTGATATCATAAAATACAGTACACCTTAGAAAGACCTGAAGTCTTTAAAAGATTCTAATTGATTTAAAAAGTTCAAGATCCCTTTAAAAGTCCAAGCCTCCTAACTAGGGGGCTCCTATAAAATTCAAAATAAGTTACACACCTTCTTGTTCAAGAAGGTAGGAATCAGTGCACAGTTACAATCATATCAAAGTAAAAAACAAATTCCAACCATCTAACAGCTCAGTTGCCAGTGTCTTGGACTTGCTCATGACCTTCTGAACCCCAAAGGGGTTGGGCAGCTTCATGTCTGCTGTGCTACCCACACACTGCACACAGCTTGTCTTGTAGGTTTATGCCCACTCCACTACCACTAGTGCCGCTGTCTTTTGTGAGCATCTCACAGTCCAATATCCTGGGATCTAAAACTGCAACTGAGGCTTCAACATCACTCACACCCTCACCCTGCCGCTCTTGTCACACTTTAATCCTGCCAGAGTGTGCCAAGGCCTCTGCTCTTTCCATAAACCCTTCCATCAAGTGTCTCCACGGCAACTGGGACCGCAACTTCTTCTGCCTAATCGCAGCCAGTGACAAGCCTGCATGTGTCTGAAGCAGATCTTCGGAGGGACTTGCTGTGGATTATGAAATAGATTTGCAGTGAGCACACGGTGAGCTCACAATTGGCCCACTTTGGGCCCTTGGAGCCTGGTTTTCTAGCACAAAGCCTCTATGGTCAGGGAGAAAGTGAGTACGTAGCACCAGCCTTGCTCATGGCTCAGATCACTTGGCTCTGGAGTCAGCTCTAGGGAATCGAATGCTATGTTTAAAGCAGATCATCACATTGCCCCCTTTACGTTGCACAAACATACAACAGAGAAAAGGATATTGTTAAATGAGTCAGTTACTGAACTTATCGTTGGATTTTAAACAGTCATACCTGTCAATCATTATTTTTGCTCAGAACAAGGGAGCAAAAGAAAGAAATAAAAGTCTAACAATTGACAATTTGAAAGAAGCTCTCTTTGAACTGGCATCTGACAACCTATCCTAAGAGAAAATTAATTATATGGGAATTTCTATGTCGTAATGGAAATGTATTACTTTGTGTTAAAGAATCATGGGAAAATACATAGGAAATATCACAACGGAATGAGTCCATGGATAAAAGTTGGGGGGATTCAGTCTGAGTTTAAATATCACAATTTTTTTGTTTTTTTTGTTTTTTTGTTTTTTTGTTTTTAACTTGTTGCAGTTCTGTTTTTTATGACATTGGGTGGTCCACAGTTTGCTACAGAGCCCCGATTGGCCTCAACCTTCCCAGTGCTGAGAGTACAGGCATGTGCTACCATAGTTGGCTGTGTTAAAAGTGTGCATCAAAGTGTGTTTTTACCACGAACATTATACTATCATTTTAATATCACCATTTACATTCAGTAAACACTGTAAAGCAATGAGAAGCAAAGGCAAATTAATTTTTCTTTTACTGTATGCCAATCAATTTGGATAATGGAGAAGTAAAGTAATATCCCAAACACAAATGCTGAATAATTTATGACCCTAACAGTAATAACTAAAATATGATTACCAAGTTGCAAAGTTTGAAATTAACTCAACAACGGACCTTCTCGGCTATCTGATTTGGTTTTTGTTTTTCTTTGTTCTTTCCTTTGAAAAGGCAAAGATTAGAGTCTCTATATAAATATATTGGCACAAAATGAGGCTTACAGTTTTTCTAAGAAAGATGAGTAGAAGTTGAGTTTGTTTGAGAGAAAACATTCTAGCAACTTACCGAAGGGAGCAGAATTCAATGAATGCTTTGTACCAAAACAGAATGCTAAGAGGCATTGCCCATGGATAGGGCATACTCTTTTAACTCGGAAGAAAAGTTGATTGCTTTCCTGAGGGCTGCAAGTGAAGTCAATACATGAACACTGTCCCGATGGACCAACTGAATAGGCTAAATGCAAAAGCAAAATGTCAGCACCCACCCGACATTCATTCTCTACCTCAGAAGGGAAAGAAAATGTATTAAAAAGGCAAGATTTAAAGAAGGGATTGACACAGGGGTTCCATTCCCTCTATCTTCCAGAAACTCTAATAGCCAGGTTTTAATTGAAAAGGCTCAACAAAGGTCTTGAAAATTGGTTTCACAAATGATCTCTTGAACCCTACTAGGTAAGGAGGTTGTGGGACCAAAGATGAATTTATTGAGGACAGTGAAGTCTCTTCAAGTGTATATCTAAAAATCCACAAAATTAAGATCACTCGGCTGAGGTCTGTGATGTATTACATCAGAATTTATCAACACTGCAGGATTTCTAAATCATTACCCCTCTGTTAGGGTCAGCATTCTAAATGTTACTCAGGGGAAAGTGGCTATGTGTAGAAATAAATAAACAGGAAAACAAAAGAGTATGGGAGAGTTAGTGGGAGGCATCACTCACTGACATCTGCTCATCCAGCTGCAGCCAAAATGCAGATGAAAATGAAATACAACATAGAGCTCTCCCCACACAGGCCAGCACTACGAGGAAAGCTAAACAGTAGATCTACAATGGGAGGGGAGACAATTATCCTGTCTGTTTGTCTATCCAGATGCATGCTTGAAAATTCATCTCTTTTGGAGATGGTCCTTTCTTCAAGCATTGTTCCACAAAGGGATAGCGGGGGAGTGGTGTCCACCCAGATTCAGGCTACTGCCATACCAACTAAGGGAGGTCTACCTTAGCCCTTCTAATGGTGACAGCCTGTGGTGTTCCCTGGGACACTTGGCTGGTTTCCATCCTTGAGACCAAATAGCAGCAGGGTTCCCAGACACCCTTTAAGAAGTCTTTCTATACAGAGGCCTGAAGACATTCTACCTCTCCTTAAGCAATCATAAGAATTCTCTGTGGGGATAATTATCCATGATCTCAGCATAATGTTCAGATTTCATGGAGTGCCAGAATGGTTAAGTATCTTATCACACAATATGTCACAGAACCACAGGACTTCTGAGCCCCAGGGCAACTGTTCTAAATAGCAGACAGGTTAGCTTTCTCTCTAGACATCATTCTGCAATTACTGCACACCTAACAACAAGATTGCATTTTTTTTAACCTATCTTCTTCTTCCACTGACTCTCCATATAAGAAAGAATTATCAATTCACTTTCATTTTAGGTTGATTATATGCACTGGGTATTTTAACATATGAAGTATTAGAAATTAAAATCTCTCACTTCAATCTATCATTTCAAAGGCTGGGTGCCCATCACTCTACATACTTATTAGCTAACAGCCATGCAAAGCAGTTTTAACCCAAGTTTTATAGCAAAAGCCCTGGTTCTAGCAGCCCAATAGGTTAGCCTTAGCTACCTATCCTAAGCTAGCCTCAGATCCTTACCTCAGAGCACCAATTAAAGAGACAAGGAATGTTGAAAAGCAGAGAAAGGAGAGTTTATCAGTGCAAGTAGGGAAGAGAAATGAGTAAAGGAATCCAGTAACCCCAGGTCTGTGCTCTAGGATCAGCATGATGGATTTCAATTTAAATACAGTAAAAATTATGGCAGAGGCGAGGGGAGTACATAAATAAACAGTTCTGCCTATCACCATCCTAGCTATGGATCTGTAGGGTGTTCCATAAAAACAGTTCATCCCCATCATCAACTGAGAGGTCTAACCTCTTGCCTATGATGCACTTCAGGTTACAGCTTTACAATTGTTCCCTTGGGAGTGGTCTGTCTTACCTGCAAACCTTACCACTTTTAGAATTAAAGGTGACTGCACATTTAGGACTGTGACTTATCCTTGTGCCTTCCTCACTGAGGAGAATGAGAAAGGTTAGGTATCTGTAGTTTGTAGACATTCCTTGACTAATTAACAAGCTGCTTGTTTCTTTTCTTATTGCTATGATAAAGTATACCTTAAGCAAGAAAGGGTTTCTCTTGGTTCACAAATAAAGAGTACAGTCCATCAGGGCACAGTAGTCGAGGCACAGGAGCTTAAGCTTAACATAACCGCTCACGCAGGGCGGTGGTAGTGGCACATGCCTTTAATCCCAGCACTCAGGAGGCAGAGCCAGGTGGATCTCTTAAGTTCGAGGCCAGCCTGGTCTACAGAATGAGATCCAGGACAGGCACCAAAACTACACAGAGAAACCCTATCTTGAAAAACCAAAGAAAAAAATCATAATAATAAAATAAAAAAAATAAATTTAAAAAAACCGCTCACATTGTATTGACAACCAGGAAAAGGAGGACATGAATGCTGGCACTTAGATAGCTTCCTCCTTTTTATAAAATCCAAGACTTAAGCCCAGAGAGTATGTCATCCACTTTTAGGATGGGTCTTCCCACCTCTATTAAATATAATATATATAAATATAATCTCCCATGGACATACCCAGAAGCTAAATCATCCCTCAGAGGTGAACCAGGAGGCTTGCCTACAGGTGACTCATCCAAGATCCTGTCAAAATTATCAATTAACACTAACCATCACACAGGCCGACATGCAGAGTAATCACCACTTGGCCTCAAATAAAGGAGACAGGTGCAATAGGAAGAAAACTTCCTAGGCTTATTTGTCACTACTTTGTGAGACAATATAAGTAGCCTATACTTCCTGGTTTTCTTTTAACAGTTTCTTTTTTATGTGACAGTGTTACAAGTAGATGTGGAATTTTGCTTCTCCCATTGTTCTGCTGTATGATGAAATAATTATATTTCATATGAATGGATTTCCCTCACAACCAAAGAGTGGACGGTGTCAAAATGCCTTGGTAGGTAAAAGTGCTTGCCATGCAAAGTCTGGGGACTTGAGTTTGGTCACTGGATCCTACAGTGAAATGAGAGAATATACTACCAAAAGTTGTCCTGTAACTATATATATATATATATATATATATATATATATATATATATATATATATATGTATGTATATGCCATGGTGTGAATGCTCATGCACACACACACACACACACACACACACACACACACACACACACAGAGAAAGAGAGAGAGAGAGAG
Organism: Peromyscus eremicus; assembly: GCF_949786415.1. NCBI lineage: Eukaryota > Metazoa > Chordata > Mammalia > Rodentia > Cricetidae > Peromyscus > Peromyscus eremicus. The sequence continues at coordinate 21,212,148 of NC_081433.1, forward strand.
AGAGAGAGAGAGAGAGAGAGAGAGAGAGCATGAAGGCATACAACAATAATATTCTTTTCTATACTGAAATTTTCAAAAGTCTTAAACTGGGTATTGAAAAGTTACTGCAATGAGATGAATGATTACTATGAACTAAGCACAGTGACAGTATAACTGCTTTCCATGAGTCGAATCATGTAATTTTTCCAAAATGTAGCTGCCTAAGTATTATCTAAGGGGTTGAGGGACTGGCAGTGTCATAGGCCAGTAGGTAGTACAAGACACAACTTAAATCCAGGGAGTCACATATTTATAGCCTATGACCCAAGCCTTCTACCCCTGACCATTTATCCACACATCTGAAAACATATCCACATAAAGACTTGCACAGAAGGATCACAGTTTTCCTGGTAAATTAGTAAAAATAAATGAACAAATAAATAAATAAATAAAATGCAGGAACCTTCCAAATGTCCATCAGTCCTTGATAAGGGATAATGTTACTTCATACACACACAATAAAAGAGTACAAGTAAACTGATATGTAAGCAACATGAACGATATTTAAAACAAGCCAATTTGTAAGAGCTAAACTGCACAGTAAAAAGGGATGTCGCATGATCTCACTTGCATACTTTTCAAGGAAATGCAAGCTCATCCAAACTGATACAAAGCCAATCAAAGGCTGCCCAGGGTGAGAGTGGAAAGGATAGGGGAGGTGGATTCAAATGGATTAAGAAGAAACTTTGGACATGAGGGCTAGTTCATTAATTTAATTATGATATTAATTTCATGGGTGACTATATTGATCAAAATTTATCAAACTGGGCATTGTTAAGTTGTGCACTTTATTACACATTACTTATACCCAAGTTTTATTGGTCTAGGCAGTTCAAAACCAAAGCCTCTGCCCTTCACCAACAAGAGCACAGGGCCACCCATATAATAAAAAGTCCTACTTAGAAAACACAGTGTACTGATCTTCATTCAATGTTGCTTTAATGTTACATCATTCCCTTTACTACATACGATATCAAGAGACAATGGACCCTGTTTTAACTCTATACACAATTTTTATTCTGTAAGAGATAAAGGTCCAACTGATATGGTTCTAATTAGTGACTGCTAGCTCCTCAGGGACTACTTTACTTTTGATCAATTTACCTGGACACAGAATGGCCTCACAGAACTGCAGGATGTTCACTGAAGCTTCCCAGCCTTCTTCTGCAATTTCTGATCACTGAAATTACCTTTGCTCACCTAGATGGGTCTATTTTTAATTTATCCATTCCATCTACTTTCTTCACAGCCTGATACTTTAGAACTCTTGGATGTGAAGTTAAATAAAAAGGATAAGCATGTATAGTGGGCAAAATACAACAGACATATTATCAAAAAGGATGTGTGCAGAAGGAAGCTTTTAACCTATCACCATAAACTGTAAAACACACTGATGGAATTGTGTTATTAACATTGATGGCTATTTCACTTAGAGTACTTAAGGCTAAATTTGGAACTTTTGAAAATTTTTGGGATCTTAACGTCAGGCAATACTGTACATGTGTTACAGTATTAATATCTGGGTTTCCTTTTAGTATTAAAAAGCACTTTACCATCTGAACTCAATTGATAGTAACCGATTAATTCCCAAATCATGATCAAACCCAATAACACATTTTGAACTTTTGAAAAAAACTAAAGGTGAAAAACAGTTGTGGGAAACAAACAAGCTAGCCTAGACAAACTGGGGAACTCCAGGTTGAATGACAGACTCTGGACTCATAAGGTAGAAATTGGCTGAAGAAGACATCTGACATCAAACGTGGGTCCATACATGAGAATACACTTCCATGTGCACCCACAAACACATATATGAAGCTACAATCCATCTTGGATCTCCAAGTACCTTATTCATGATGACATCAGACTGAAGCCATGTTCATCTCCCCAGAGAGGTTCAAAATTTTAATGGTTAGCCCTTGGTAAGAATTTTATGCTTGCCATACTCCATGAGACTTGGAGCTTATCTACCACTCAGTTACTATTAGGGTGACTGAATTTGGAACCACATATGGACACTTGGGTCTGTGCGAGAATTTGCAGAGAGGTGGAACTGAAGAGGGAAGAAGAAGCTGTCTGAATGATGGAGTACCAACCCTGGGAATGGGATCCCAGACAGAATGAATAAAGAAAAAGGAGAAAGTAAGCTGAGCACTAACATTCACCACTCTTTGCCTCCTGATACAGGATCAAATGTGACCAGCTGTCCCATATTCCTCCCCATCCCCTCCTCCCCAGGATCAAATGTGACCAGCTGCCCCATATTCCTCCTCACCTTTTCCTCACCATAACGGACAGCATCTTTCTGAACTATGAGACAGAACAGGTATATGGTCCAATCATTGGAAAAATAATACAGTTGATGACCTGGACCTTGTGTCTTCGTCCCCAGTTTAGAACTCCAACTAGGTCCACTTCCTTTCTCCTTTCAAATGCACTGAACATTTTTTATAAGTTGGCAAGGGTTGTAGGCCCGCTACCCAAATTCTTAATCTAAAAATGAATTTTATCTAGTATTTTGTTCTGTCTTAATTATGACTGGGCTGAACTATATTTGGGGTTTATTTATATAACAAGATTAGCTCATTATTAATACTTTGTCTCTTGAATTTTCTTGTGGTGCTAGGAATCAATCAGTCATGTTTATTAATGGATTTCTTGAGTATTATATACATCTGTGTGTGCAGGCATATGTACTTGTGCCTGTGGAGGCCAGTGGTAAAGACTGGTACCTTGCTCAATCGCCCTTCAGCTACTATTGCTTGCTTGTTTGTGAAACAGGGACTCCTCACTGAACCTATCATTGCATCCGTGTTCCGTTTAGTGTGTTTAAGCCTGAATCTGAATGTGTAGAGTTATCCCTCAATAGAATTCCCTTGCCAAGGCATTCTGATACCTGAACATACTAGACAGTGCAAGGTGGGGCGTCCTAATGTTACAAAAGAGTTTGCTGTGTTTGGGCAGGAAGAGAGAAAGTAGGATGGAAATGCACACTGGAGACCCTCAGACCTTAAGCCCAAGGCACACGCTGCATCCTCAGTACTGACCCTCAGGTCTCAAGCCCATACCACAGGCTGGATTCTGCAGTACGTGCACTGCCCCTCTTTGCCAGGAAGAGGGCAAAGGAAACCTTTTCCACTGTTCAAGTGAGCCACCATGGAGTAAGGCTGCTGGCAAGTGTCCCCCAGTTAGCAAGAGTGCAGGAGACTGCACCCCTGACTCAAGTCAGTCCTTCCTTCAATCTGTCTGGCGCTCTGACTCCATTCAGTTCCCTTTCCCTTCCTCATGAGAACTGGTTCACACCAAAAACAGAAACATTAAAAAGACTGTGAGTCAGAGAAGCCCTTAATGGCTGGACCAAGGTCACTAGTGCTACACCATGTATTTAATATGTCCCCTAAACACCCGTGTGCTAAGGGGGGTGGGGGGTGGGGTGGGGGGGGCAGCTAATGGTGCTAATGAAAGGAAGCAGGACCTTGAGGATATGGGACTTAGTGGGAAGAAGTCAGGTCAAGGGAGGTGTGTCCTTGAAGTTGATATCGGGTATGGCTCCTTCTTGTCTGCATTTTGCTTTTAGCTACCATCTGCGCAGACAGAAAGCTAACACCTACATTGACTGATAATGCAGACTCCGACTGCTTGCTCTCTCTCCTTAACCACCAACCCAGCACCCAAGCAGGGCCAATGGTGTCAGAGAGGAGGGTGCAACACCAGGATGCCTTTCTTCTCTTGCCCTTTGGTCTTCAGGAAATCCTGTCGATGCTCTGTGGCACTGCCAACTACATCCCTGAACAGCGAACAGTTCAGCCCTGACACACTCACCCTACAGAAGCTGTGGGGACAAGCATCTCTGCTCAGGCCAGACGCTCCCTCAGGAGGCAGCCAGTACTGCCATCAGCTTGGAGTTTTCTTCATTTTCAGGGTCTTGGGGACCGAATTGTGTGTTTAATTTTGACTGGCTCATTGGACTTAAAGCATACCCAGTAGCCTTTCGAGTAGGTCAAGTATCTACAGCAACTTATAAATCTCTCCTATCGGGCTGTCTCCTCCCTGTTTCTTTACGTCCCTCCCCCATCTCCTTCACTGTCTCTCTCCTTTCACCTTTCTACTCTTTATAGATATCTCTGTCTTTAATTTTGACTCTTAAAAAATTCCCCCTTGGATAAAAAAAAAAAGAAAATTCTCATAATACAACAACAAAAATCGACCTAAGATTGTCTCAAGTTAGTAAACAACAAACAAACAAACCTATCATCAGAAACCCTCCGCAGCCCGAGAAAACACTTAGAAGGAAATGAGGCTGCATTCGCTTTCTGGTCCCCTGGGGAAAAAACGCTTCACAGTGTGACAGTGCACTTCACTTATACAATCATTTTTAAACTCACTTATCACTTCATCCACATTTTGTATAATACAGGGAAGAATGCGCTTGAAAAGCAAAGCACCGTGCATTAAGGAGGCCTGTCATGGTTCAGGCCCAGTTCAATTTTATAGGTTTTTATGGCAGCCCCCAGCTATGCTGCTCTATGGTAATCAAAGGCAGCCTCCTTCATATCATCTTATGTATATTTCAGATTTCCAAACTCCGGGGTTAGAAGCCTAAATGCATTTTGTTTTTCAAACATTCTGAAAAATGATAGAGGCCCTGCAAAAGCCTATCTAGATTGGATCTAAATGGAATTACGCCAGTACTGCAGGACTGAAGATCAACTGGAATAATGCAGTAGCTATTTGCCCAGGACTGCAGAGCCTCAGCTAGCAGCTCAGATTTCAGCTTCCAGCCACTTGTCCTGTTCTCCCACTTAGGTGAGCTCTTAGAGGTAATTAACCCTCCTTCATTTTACAGAGGAAGAAAATGGAGGCACTCAAACCTTTGTTCACTCTAAGTCATTTATTTCAACCAAACAATCTTTTTCTGCATCTCAGTGAGAATTTACTGAGCACTTAATTTATGGCACACCTTGTACAGGGGGAGCATCCAGCAACTTAGGGTTAAGGAAGAGGGCTCTAAGGTCAGAAGAATCAAGACTTTGTATCACGTTTCACACCCTGAGAGCTAGGTGATGTCTGCCCACTTCTTAGTGACTGAAACTTTGGAGAAGTCACTGTTAGTTTTCTCCTTTCTACGTATGATGTGTGGCTAATCCACAGACCTCTGCCCAGGGGCCACTGTGTGGTTTCAATGAGATATTGCAATTGCAAAAGCACTTAGCACAGTACTTATTTGTAGGAATCCATTCAAGGGCAGTTATGATGATGATGGCTGAGTACAATAATGCCCCTACTTTCTCAGGGGCTAGAAGCTCCCAGGCTCGGCACAAGCAGAGAAGCCATGAATAACAATAGATTTAGTTCAATGCAGAAAGCACATGAGCAGGCTAGGGCTGAGAATTCGGGGTGCAGTCTTGAATGAGACTGAGGATGAGGGATCCCAGGGGAAAACCAGGCTGGGTCCCAATGACAGACTTCGGTGGTTTCTCAGTTTTGTTGTGGGTTTTCCTTTTTAGGACTTTTTAGTGGACTACTTTTACAGCAAACCTAGTCCAGTGTGATACAAGAAAAGGACTCCAAAAGGAGGAATGAGACAAGGGCAATGGTGGGGACGCCTTTGTCTAGAACAGGAATAACGTGTTCCTTACTCCTTTTGCTGCCAAGAATGACATCGAATTCTTCTATTCACCCATTTCCAAATAGAAGCCAGCCCAACAGAAGAAATGAAAAGTTGGGAATATTCTATACCTACATTGATTTCATATGGTAAAAGTTTTGGTTTTTGGTTTTGGTTTTTGTTGTTGTTAATCAGAAATATAGCTAGGTGTGGTGGCCCCTGCCTTTCAATCCAGCACTCCAGAGGCAGGTGGATATCTGTGAGTTCCAGGCAAATGTGCACCACAGGGCAAGTTCCAGACCAGCCAGAGTCACGTAGTAAGACACTATGTCAATAGTAAAAATAAAATAAAAAAACACAGATATATATATATATATATATATATATATATATATATATATATATATCACCAGGATGCAACATTCCTATAAAATAGGAAAATCACAAAAGCTCTAGAGACCACAGGAAGGTGGACCAAAGTCAGACTTGACACTTAAACAATTTCAAAATCCATTCTTGGCTCTGACTCTGAGAACAGCATTTAACCTCTGAGCACAATTTCCTGCACAAAGGAGAAATAATCAAAATTGACTTCACAGATACCATAAAATGATGATTAGTGAATGTTACACATGCCAAAGGTGAAGCAGAGGAATGAAAAAAGCCTGCTCACATTTTTTTTTTAATATCGGAAGAGATTCAACAAATACACACTCACTAGTATCTCAGGAAACATGATTGGATTAGACACAAATTCAGGAGTGTGTTGTTTTAAACTGGGCTGAGGATAGAGAAATGGATATATATGTATGTGTGTGTTCCAGGAAGAAACAAAAATAGCTTCCAAAATGTATTAGAAAAGAAGCAGCTTACCTCAGCCGTAATATGCTGAATGACACTCCTGTGGCCCCAAGACCAAGTGCAGTGCCTGATCCAGACTGATGCCTCTGAAGAGGAACTTACACTTTGGACCAATCTGACTTTATTAAGTTTATATATGATGGCTGAGCCAGTGTATTAAAATCCTCTCTCAAATTCAAGTCTTACCTGCCTTGGGGACTGCTATGTAACATCAAGAGACCTGATACTAACTAAAGTTTCTAAGAAAGAAGATCTGTGGGTGTATTTTGGAAGTATAATTTCAATAATTATTATAGTGGGAAGGGAAAAAATGAGTTTGAGTCTATGCCTTGGTGATTGGAATGATGCGTTCACAAAGTATATTGAGCCCATGTTCCTGCCTGGAAATGAATGCTAATGATCTTCTCAATCAAAACCCAAACACTGCCATTAATGATTATTCCACTTTATTTCCTACTAGAAGCACACAGTCTAAAGAACTGAACTGTCATTGACTTTGAAGTCTGTGATTGAAAGGATTTAACCCAACACTCTGTGGTTCCTCAAAGAGATTAGCAAATACATTATACCAAAACTGGGTGTGGTGGTGCTTGTCTGTAATCCTGGCATTCAGAAGGTAGAGGTGGAAGGATCAGAAATTCAAGATCATCCTCATTTACTTGGAGAGTTTGGGATACATGGTCTCCATCTCAAAAAAGGAAGAAAAAAATCTGTTATCCAAACACATATTTAAGACACTGTTTTCTCAAGCTTTTGAATTCATTTACAGGTACATCCATACATAGGCCCAACATGGTGGTAGTGCTTGAATTCCAGGATTTGTCTAATTCTCATACTAAAAGGGGGTGAGACAGGCAGATCAATCATGAGTTCAAAACCAACCCAAGGCTATATAATGACACCCTATTTCTGAAAGACACACACACACACACACACACACACACACACACACACACACACACACGAAATAAACACACAACATATATATTTCATAAGGACTTCGTGAACTATTTTTGCTTCCCAGATATTTGCAGATATTACTGCAGTCACAAGAAGGAAAGCATGCTGTCATTTAAACTTGCAAATGTAAAGGAGACTTTTCTCTACCCCAGTTTCACAGTTAACAAGTGAGCCCACACTGCCACCTCATTTGCTGGGTGTCTCTCTAAGGCCAGTATCTAGCAGCTGTCACCTCGGGCACTCACATCTCTGGGTTCACACTTCCAACAAATGATTCTTGCAACATTGTACTTGTGAAACCAACTGACCAGCTGGGTGCTTAGAACTGTAACTCAGGTTGTCACCTTCAATCCATCATCATGCACCAGAAGAGCCTTAGCTAAACAACCACAGCCTGAACCTGAGTCAGAAAGAGCAGTTGCGGTCAATTAAGCAGGCTAGGATCACCTGCCCTAGCTACAGGATAGCGGGTTCAAAAGAGACACCTGTGCAGAAAGGAACACATGAAGAAGACTGGCCTGGCAGAAGGGTCCTGGTCAAAACCTCATGTGGTCACAGAAGTCACAACTAGGGCCATGGTCCTCTGGCCAAATACAGACTAAGTGGCAGTCCTTCTAAACTGGGGGGGCTTTTCTATTAAGTCTTGGGGTATCAAATTGATACCGGGCATATATACATATGTGATTAAGCAAATACAATTTGAGAGTCAGACATGAATTTTTTTTTAAGTGAGTCTGCCTGAACAAACATCATGGCTATAATAGCCATTTGCAAAGGCTATTCGGTCCGTGTGAAAATGAACTGATCTGATCTACAGAGTTGCAAGTGAGGGAGTTGTGTGCTCATCTCTGCTGAAACATCCTTTGGGAAACATGGTTTAGAAAATATTATTATGTTTAGCTGTGGCAGAGCTCAGTGGGCGTCTAATTCTAACAGATCCCTTCTGTTCATCTTTCTGCCAAGGCGCTAAGGTAATACACCCTGCATGCCTTGCCCTTCTTAAGATACATGGCTGGCCATCTCCACTAATTCAGACAAATCTCTCCCCTGTAAGTCAGTCCAGCTGGGGGCAACACTCATAATGGCTCCACCACAGCTAAATTTCACAACAAATTAAAGGTGATGTGACATCAGGGATCTAGCCCTTCCTCTCAAGCCACACACAGGTGTGCACTGGCCATCATCATCCCAGGGCTCTGTACTGCATGCTGCCCTCTGCATGTTCCCTGGGGACTCTCAGTGATGGAGAACTTCACCTTTAGATGATGCATCTGTGCACTAATGGATTGTATCTCCTGTCTTCCCCACTGGAAACACAGTTCTCTGGGCTCTGGAAGATTTTCTGATTCTTCACGACAAACCGGACCTTCGCTTTGCCTTTCAAAATGTGTCTCCTGATTTCTGACCTTCTCCTTTGACCTCTCCCTTCTCTGCCTGCCTTCATTTTCCCTGTTCGGCTTCTGGCATGCTCCTGCACAGTGGTGCTCAATAAAGGTTTATTCATAAGATCAGGGCAACCAGCTTTGAGGGTGCAAGGTAACCTGAGGCACACACACAAGCCCCTTCTGCAGCATTCCCATTGAGAGGACATCCTTCATAGGCCTGAACAGCTCCATGATGAGATATCTCCTGTTCTTCCAGTGTGAGAATGGGGTACTAAATCACTCATATACTGAACCTAAATTCTTAAGGTTTTGATATGCTATTCCCATTTCTAACCCTTCAGGATAGATCAAAGTGGAAAACACAAGGAATATAGACTGCTAAGGCCAAAAATCCAACTTTCATATCGTAGTATTTGCTAAAGAGACATAGTATAATACCCAGGCTTTAGGAACTTCATTTTCTAAATTACAAGATACGATTCTTTGTAGTATAAACATACTATTCAAAATCCTACAGGGCCTAGGACACAATGGACATCAGTTAAGTATTCCTCTTTTCCCATGTCCGCTTCTTTCCCAGGGGATCATTCTCAGATACATGCTGAACTATGCTGGGTCCCATAAAGTCTCTTGGACTCAAATTGACACTACCGAACGTGCTCTGACTATTTTGGGCATGCTTCTCAGAAGGGCATACACTACCTCATGGATTTTCTTTCCTTTCTGTCCTTGACCCAACAAGAAACAACTTAAGGAAGGGGGTATTTTTTTTTTTTCTGGTTCACAGTTCAAGAGTTACACTCCTTTACAGCAAGGAAGCCATGGCGGCAAGTGGTAATGTGACAGCAAGGGAGAGGAAGGACTTGTTCGCATCACAACAGATCAGGAAGCATGGATGAACAGGAATGGGCTACAACCCGTGACCCACTTCCTCTATCCAGGCCCTGAAGCCTAAGTTTCCACAACCTCTCAAACAGCACCACCAGATGGAGATTAAGTGTTCAAACCCATAAGGTCAGGAGGGCACTTTATTCAAACTACAACACTTCCGTTGTGTCCAGGCCATCACGCAACACCATTGCTCCTCTGATGGTAACTCTGTTTCTGGGCATACACGTGATGCTGTCCTCATGGATTCTTGCAGGCTAACCTGGATGAAAAAGCCTAAGTCTGCTTTCACCTCCTTCGACCTGAAACATAATTTCTGGTCTTTTCATTCTTTCCTCCCTGGAAGTTCTTAGTTCTCGTCCCAGAACTTCAATCTGTCTTCGTCACAGAACCATGACTGGATCCTCTTCAAGTTTCACTGATGTTCTCAATCAACGCTTACCCTAGAAATGTATAAGTAGCATTACTGAGTTAAGACCCTTTTAAAACGATCACCAGAATTTTTTCTTCCATTCCTAACCCTGAGCCTCTTAGTATAACTGCTTTAAAGATCAGTTATTAAAGTTAACTGGTTAATCATTAACCCCCAGGCTCTGGGTTCTTTATTCATGGATAAAATCAGCTTTGCCACTTTCCCTAACGACTCACAGGGCCACCTCTGAGACCACCTCTGCTTTCAGTCTTCTGATGGCTGAGAGCAATTTACTTCCTCTGCCAAAGTCCATTTCTACTTTGTGAGACGTGACTACCTGGTACACAGCTGTGCTGCTAGAGGAGACAGGGGAGTTGATGGGTCCTGGCACAGGCCGGTGATGATGTACATCCTACCTTAGTCCTCTTCTTCCCAATGTCAATGCCAAAAAAAAAAAAAAAAAACAACAGGCCAAGAATAGTCCTTAGAGAAAGCAAGCTGTTTCACAAACACTGTCTTGGGACAGGTGTAGGCTGCCTTGAACAGCACAGAGAGCTAATTAGGTTTTATTTTCTCTAACAAGCAAGTTGCTAATTTGATAGGAAAATTCAAGTGAATTTGCAGCTTCCTTTTATCGCGTGAGAATCATTTTCATTTAGCGATGCTCAGCTCACACGGAATATTAGTTTTAAATTTTGATTGACAAAATGTCTTTACTCAGTAACCATCATAACCAAATTTAATCAGTATGCAGGGATATAAATGAAATTCACAAGTGGCTGGAAGAACCTATGAGAAGCACACACGAAAAGGGCCCAATAAAACAAGCAATAGGAATTAATGTCTGCCCAGTGTTTGAAACTTAATGAAACATTTGTACGTTGCCTATGGTGAGGGCCTACTTACTTTATGGGCTCAGCTGAAGCAGCATCAAACCAAGATATGGAAACTAGGCAGCAGTGAGCAAGAGATTGACAAATGGCTTTTCATCATTCCTTTTCAGTTCAAGGTGTCCGGCACCCAGTCTGCCACAGGTCCTTTTTAGTTTTCTCTCCCAGTATTTCCTTATCCTGGCCCTTGCATCTGTCCACCATTGTCACAAAAAAAAATTACAGATCCCCTTACATTTTTATTCATGCCTAAGATTTTAACCAGAGAAGCATTCAAGAAACACTATCAGATTAAGACCCTATGAAGATCATCACCAAAACCAGCAGTTGCAGTACCCCTGGAACAGAGTTCAAGTCTCAAGAAACAGTCAGTGAATGACTTGAGGACAGAATGACTCATCTTACGCTTGCTCAGAACCAGTAGGCAGGAAGCATGTTCTCAAGACCCATGAATGAAAATGAAAAACTAGCCAGACAGCATGGTGAGGGGCCTGACTTTGCCATCAGTCATTTTTGAACAGTGGTTAAATGTATGCAGAGTCTAATTGGTTAGATTATGAGGAAATATTCCTTGGACAATGATTCAGCTGCATCACTTAGCAGAACGTTGGGTACTTACCTAGCTGTCCCTCAGTTGTATTTTTTTTTAATCACTAACAGAGATAAGAGTGCCTGCCCCATGTGGTGGTTCTAAGCAAACTTGTATTAATTTAATAATATTAATGGACACAATGTAAATCTCATGTATGTATTTTGATTTAGTAATAACAATATTTCTATTGTCTAACAAAGTGTTTTACACAGATATCTGCTAAAGAGATACATGAAACTTGGAATCATTTAGAAGAAACTTAGAAGAATTTTTCAAAAACAATACAGACCTGACTGTTTAGTCATCAGGCAGACACTGTACAACTTCAACTTCTTAACTATGGCTTGCTGTATTTCCACAGAAGCCAAGGGGCTCAAGAGTGGAGTGTCAAACACAGCTGTCCACACAAACACACAGTTCTCACTTTAAAGGGATAAGAGATGGTTTATTCTGGAACCAAATATGACTGACCATTGGCAGGAACACACACTTGAGGTTACCCCAAACTCCATGTTCTAATGTCACAGCAGTTTCATTAAGTTGTAGTGAGTAATGGAATAAAGAAATAAGTCAACATGTTTTTAAGTACATCGAGTACGTGGGTTACAGCAAAGTCAAGTGATCCCTGCTGCAGGCTTCAGAGGTTATCTGATGGCATTCTTAGCTTGTAGACTAGTACAAGCTGGAGGTTGAGTAGGACATTACCAAGAATTTACCTAATAATTACACTGACATTAGAGCCTATGGAAGTGGACCCAAACAATCATTTAAGGAGGATAAAGATGCCTGTGGTGGCTTGTAATTAAGCTCTGACCCTGCAACATCCCAACCTCTCCAAAATCACTGAAGTTCTAAATAGTCCATTCAGGTTTTGAAGGCAGGGCTTCTTTTCAGGCACTTTCCTTCTCACAACAGAAACGAAGGAAGATCCAGAAGCAATCTCTCTGTGGAAGACACTGGCCATTCTACTGAGTCAAAGCAGTATCTTCATTGCATTATAAGGCTCCAGGCTTCAAAAGGACCAACGAGAAAGATTCTTCATTTAAAGTTTTATGTTCACAAGAAAGCAAAGCAGGAGAATCAAACCATAAACATCAACTAGTTTTTGCATGTCAGAAATGGAAATGATGTATTATTCAGTTGACATCCTCCCTTTCTAATAGGTAGCTACTCACCTTCCCCATAAATAGCACCTGATTCTTTTCTGATAAGGTCATATTAGCCCTACTGTTAAAAGTAAAAGCCAGAGCAGAAACCAGAGCTTAAAAAAAAATAATCAACAGATATATCAAGAATTACATCTTACTTAACGCTTGCTTACTTAACTACATATTATATGGTAAGAAAGAGCATATGTGATTTGTCTCTTTAAACCTGTCAATCCAGCCTCTTCCCTCTTCGGAGGGTAGTAAACTCATCAAATCATTATAACGATTTAGAAAGATCATTAAAGAAATCGGAGGTACTGAGCCAAAACCTTATGCCATGATTAGGAAAAATTAGAAGCATTAAGTTACCTATAAATAGGAAATCAACATATTAACCTTTACTTTATTTAAAGAGGCAGACACAACATGCATTGCAAATGAGGGCCATTCGCATACACATAATGAAATCCTCTCCAGAAAGCAGGGGTTGAAAGCCACAGGAAAGCAGTTTCCCCTGGGGGAATCAGAAAATGTATTATGTGACAGCAATAGCTCCACACAGGGAAGGCCAGACAACTAGAAACAAAGATCTATCCAAAGCAGAAGCTGTTCCCAGGAAGCCAAGGCAGGGTGGGAAAGAACCATCAACATAGGAAACACTCCTGAAGACAGAACATTATTCCCCAACTTAACAGGGGTGGAGGCAAGTTCTTTAAAGCCTACCTTGGTTTTGATTTTTTTAACATAAGGAATACATTATTAAATCTTAGATTTAGCATAACTGAGGAATGCCTGTAATCAACATATGTCAACTTTAAAACAAGAAGTCCTAGTCCCAGTTACTACCTCCTGCTGATATAGGAAAAACTGGAAATAATAAATTGATGTCTACTAAACTTGCTTAGAAAATATTAAGTTACACAAAGTAGAATTTAACTAAACGAGTGCATGAGAAGGAGCCCTGTCACAATGGATACATCTACAAAATAGACTCTCACACCCAAAGCTCAGGGAACATTGCAGGAAATGGGGGTGGAAAGGTTGTTAAGAGCCAGAGATCAGGGAGTTTGCTGTGAGATTGTGTCTCTGGTGACATCAGAAGCTGCAGCCATCAGGTCTCACCAGTGACCACCCCAATGAGAGATGAACAAGGGTGACACCAAGGAACATCCAAAGTGGTTGGGGAAAGGCCCACACAAAGAACTATAGGCAATAGAGGGATGCTGGGAGTGAGAGGGGTGGTTTTCCCCCAAAGAAGAGCACACTGATTGGTTGTCCAACGAAAAATGGGCAACCTTGAAAACAAACACACAAGTAACATTATGCAGACTGATTAAATTGTTCTCAGGAATATGTATATGCATATACATATGTGTGCAATAACAATTAGTGAGAAAAGAGGCTGTGAAAGTGAGAGAGAGTAGGGGTATGTGGGAAGGTTTAGAGGAAGTAAACAGAAGGAGAGAAATGTTGTAATTAATTTATGTTCTCCAAAATTCAAATTAAAATAAGATTATTTTTTATTTATCTCTAAGTGCTTGGAGTGATTTCTTACTGAGAAGGCATATTAATTTTATAATGCTGCAAGTAACTGGCTGCCCTAGAATTCTCTATGTAGACTAGCCTGGCCTTGAACTCAAGAGACATCTGTGTGCCCCTACCTCTGAGTGTTGGATGTAAAGGCTTCCATTACCACACCTAGCTTAAAACTGTTTCTAATCTCAAACAACTCTGAAAAAGGAAGTATCCATGATGAAGGGTGTCTCAGCTGTTAGATGCATGTATATCTTCCAGACGGCCAGAGTTCAGATCCCAGCACCTACATTGGATAGTTCACAAGCAATTGTAACTCCATTTCCAGGGGTATCAGAGGCTTCGGGACACCTACACTCATGTCCATATATCGATACACATGTGTACATACATACACATAATTAAAAAGGAAAATTTTAAATCTTAAATAAAAATAGATATCACCAAAAAGTTATAGATTGAGGCTGCAGAGAAAGCTCAGGGATTAAGAGTACATACTGCCCTAGCAAAGACCCAAATTTGGTTCCCAGCACCCATGCCAAGTGGCTCTCCCTATAACTCCTGAGGTCTACACTGCTGGTTTCTCTGGGTCTGAAGTTTTGAGACTAGACAGAGCTGCCATATACTGCCATCTCAAGGTCTGTGGACAATCTTCCATAAGACAGCATAGCATCCATAATCACATGAGCCAATCCTCTTAACAAATGCATTCTAGTCTCTCTACCTATGTGTTTTTTCAATAAGTTCTCTCTCGTTCTCTCCCCCCGCCTCTCTGTCTTCCCCCCAAAGGATTAATTAATGCACCTACCCTCCACTGAACTCTGATTTTACCCAGAATCTTGGCTTCTCAGGTTGGTGGAGGCAAGGGAAGGAGTGTGCAATAGGTCGATTCCCATCGACCTGCTTTGACTGATGGTGACACTTCCCATTATAAACTGATGGGCATTCTGCTTTCCACTGGTCTCTTTCAAGTTTAGTTAATGTGATTCAGCAACCCTGGTTGAACACATCCTGATATACTGGCATAATTTAATTTGGGGATGGCTAAGCTAAAAGTTATACCTTTGACCACAACAAATTTACCAAAACAATGTCTTGACAATCTTTGTGGCCAGAGATGTCATCTGATTAATAACTGGTGACCACAATGACCCAAATGGCCTTCTTTCTGACATTTATAGAACCCTTTTAACTCTTTGCAAGAAAAAATAATGGTATATATCAGCAAAGAGACTTTTTTTAAATTTTAGCAGTAAGAGGTATACCAATCTTCCTGTGACATACAATATTTGGGGGTAAATTAATCATAACTATTATAGGCTATTGAAATAGCACAAGATGATGGAAGATGTATTGAACGGGAACTAGAAAGTTGGGTTATTTCCATAACTCTGTGCTAATTAGGTATAGAACCTAGGAAAAAGATCATTTAACTGTCCCAAGCCTCAATACCTTTATCTATAAGATGGAGGCCTTGAAATATATCCTCTCTGGGCTCCTGCAAAGGCCCTAGCATCCTCTTGCTCTAAGTTGCGATGTTGGCTTATCCCCTAAGAGTCAGACCATTTATTTTGTGCTGAAATGACTTCATTTCTTTCAAATATTGGCTCTTGGCTGTCACGGTTGCTCTCCGTGATTAAATGAACGTCCTCTGGTGGCTCTACTATTGCCAACCTATCTGACAGAATATTTCCTGAAAATGCAAAGTGATATAAGCAATGAAGGGAGCACTGCCCGCAGTGCCTGGTTTATCCCTGACCTCGCTCACCGCGCAGAATGAGGTTGGATGCAACCTTACTTAGCCTGAACAATTACATTCTCCATGGAAGCCCTAATCATGTTCATTCAAGCTCTCACCAGCCCTCCCAGAAATCCAGAGCTTCAGAAGGACTAAATCTCACTAACAAAAGCCCCCTTTTGTTTCAAATATTTAGGACAATGCTTCTGATTTTTCTAAGATGCTGACCAGTCAACATTCTACAAAATATAGTTTCACACCTTTTGAGGTAGTTTTGCAGATTGACAATTACCAGGGATTTTATATTCTCACTTCCCAAAACAGAATGGGCATATAGCAAGTATATTCTTAAACCTCTTCTATATCTATGCTGTCAACTCCTACCATTTATTACATCCATAGAAAAATCATTTTCCTGTATTACTTGGTGCTGTGGGATGGTCTGTATGTCAAATGTGTTGCTGATTGGTCAATAAATAAATCACTGATTGGCCAGTGGCCAGGCAGGAAGTATAGGCAGGACTAACAGAGAGGAGAATTGAGAGAACAGGAAGCTGGGTGAGAGAGACACTGCCAGGCGCCATGATGACAAACAGCATGAGAAGATGCCGGTAAGCCACGAGCCATGTGGCAAGGTATAGATTTATGGAAATGGATTAATTTAAGCTATAAGAACAGTTAGCAAGAAGCCTGCCACGGCCATACAGTTTGTAAGCAATATAAGTCTCTGTGTTTACTTGGTCGGGTCTGAGCGGCTGTGGGACTGGCGGGTGAGAGAGATTTGTCCTGACTGTGGGCCAGGCAGGAAAACTCTAGCTACAACTTGGCCTTCATTGAAAAATCATAAGGTGATTGCATTTCCCTAGATGTGTTATATATGCACAATTCTAGTTTTCCTTAAGAACATCCATTGTTCCTTATTAACTCCTCATCAATACTCCGGCATTTATGTGGAAAATTTTATCATGGTATTTCCTTAATTGAAATGAAACCATCGAATAATTCAATTGTCACTGCCTCAGATCAGGCTTCCTTTGGTAATCCTCTCAGCTCATGTGCTGACTGGTTGACTGGTCAGTGTATTTCCAGTCTTTCTCTGCTATAATCCATTTTCCACCATGCAGCTCAACTGATCTTTCTAGGCTGTCAAGCTGATAATGTCAATCTTCTGATCACTATGCTTCAGTGGGTCTCTAGAGCCCCAGGAAAATATATCCATCCCCTTCCCTCCCTCAGAATCACTGTAGCATACATGTTCTCTCTCTCTCTCTCTCTCTCTCTCTCTCTCTCTCTCTCTCTCTCTCTCTCTCCCATTCCTTCATTAGTACATATTAATAGATTTCACTGTGATATTTATATACATACATAGTATATAAACATGGTATATTTCATAATATACTCCATTCCAGCACTAATTATCTTCCTACTATCTTCTGCCTCATCAATTTGTCTTCCTAAATAGTTCTCTCTTCCCTGAATCTCCTCTATCCTTTTTGCTTACTGTAGCTGAATTTCTAAACAGTCTGATTAAATAAGAAACACAAAGTCAAATACAGGGGTGAAAGCCTTAGATCAGGGAAATAGTGATAGCCACCAACCTTACCTCTCTAGCTCTGCAGCAATCAAAAGGTGAGTTACTTCCTGTCTACCTGTGCCTTTATTGCCTTGCTGTTCTCCCCTCTCATTGGCTCTTAGCCCAGCTACCTCACTTCCTTGTCACTGCCTGTCTGTACAGACCTCCAGGTCTCTATGGTTGGTACTGGGATTAAAGGTGTGTGTCACCACCCTTGGCTGTTCCCTAGTGTGTCCTTGAACACACAGAGACCCTACCTGCCATGTGATTAGTTTAAGGGCATGTGGTACCACTGCCTGACTTCTATGTTTACTTAAAAATGGCTGGCCTGAGAGACACAACTAGGAAGCTGTTTTTAGCTCTGTTTTAGAATCTTTATTTTTAAGCTTTCTCAGGTTTTAGTTCCCATGTTTTGGCGCCATTTGTAACCAGAAGATTTCCTGTGTCCTGGCCTGCTAGTGGTAGGGACAAATCTCTCCCACTCTCATCCCCCAAGTAAACACACAGAGGCTTATATGAATTATAACTGTTTGGCCATTAGCTCAGGCTATCTACTGACTAGCTCTTACATTTAAACTCAGCCCATTTCTGTTAATCTACATGTTGCCACATATTCCATGGCTTTACCTGTGTGCCATTACATGCTGCTCCCTGGATAGTGAGATGGCGTCTCCCCCCACCTTCTTCCTGTCTCTCCCTTTGAATTTCCCACCTGTCTCTAAGCTGCCTTGCCATAGGCCAAACGGCTTTATTTATCAACCAATCAGAGAAACACATATTCACAGAATACAGAAAGACGTTCCCCCAGCCATTTGGGCAAGAAACTGTTCATGCCTGGACTACTTGACAAAACGTTGTATAAACTGGACATGCAGGACGCATAGGAAGGTGACCACTGAACTTTGCAAGGAGAGATGGTCCTTCTGGCTTCACAGAAGAAATTGTCAGACATTCTACAGGACACAGAGAAAAGGGACTGAGAGACTCTAGGCCTGTGGGCTGAAGATGGATGCCCCAACATTACAGAGGAACTTTGGATGACTGTCCAGGCAGGCGGCTGTCTTTGTCATTCTAGATTTTTGGAAGTTGCTTACAATGCTCTTCCTGTTTCCTTACATATCTTTGATGTAGTTGAGACTAGATAGTTATAATCATAATTTTCCTTGGTTATGATAAAAGATAAATTCGATATGAAACCTTAAACTATCAAATATAGGATAAATAAAAAATTTTTCTTTAATTTTACAAAATACAAATAGACTACATATTTTAACTGTAATTCTTGCTTGATAACTTTTTGTTACATGTAATTTTAATAGAATAAAGTTAAAACCTTCCTTTTGTTTAGACAAAAAAGGGAAAGTGATGGGGGAATATCTTTCTGTATGCTGCAAATATGTGTTTCTCTGATTGGTTGATAAATAAAGCCATTTGGCCTATGGCAAGGCAGCTTAGAGGCAGGCAGGAAATTGAAAGGGAGAGACAGGAAGAAGGTGGGGGGAGACACCATCCCACCATCCAGGGAGCAGCATGTAATGGCACACAGGTAAAGCCACAGAACTTGCAGTAACATATAGATTAACAGAAATGGACTGAGCTTAAAGGTAAGAGGTAGTCAGTGGAAAGCCTGAGCTAAAGGTTAAACAGTTATAATTAATATAAGCCTCTGTGTGTTTCCTTGGGGGACAAGAGTGGGAGAGATTTGTCCCGACTGCTGGCAGGCCAGAACACAGGAAATCTGCCAGCTATAGCTTACCTTTTCTATGTCAAGATTCCATGTTATAGAGAACTTATGGTTCTTATCTGCCTTACTTTAATAAACACAAAGATCTTTTGTTCCATTTATTTCCTTGTAAATGTTATAGATTATACTTCTGTGGCTAAACAATACTCTATGGTGTGTATGTGTGTGTCAATATCTGTATACAGATATATATATATATATATATATATATATATATATATATATATACATAATTGTGTACACATATGGACACCTGTAAATATATGTGTGTACATGCATGTACATAAGTACCACATCTTCTTCATCCATTCATCTATTAACGATCTGGTATGCAGATTCCCCTAACTTAGCTATTGTGAATAGTTCTAAAATGAATATGAGTATGCAGGCATCTCTATGACTTGATGAAATTAATTCCTTTGGTAATACTCAGAAGAATGTTAACAATGGATATAGAGAATTTAGTCCTATTTTGAGATTTGTGAGGATTATTTATACTGATTTTCATAGTGGGTAGACTAGTTAATATCCAAACCAGCAGTGTATTGGGGTTTCTTTTTCCTAAATTCTCAACAACATTTGTTATCATCTGTTGTCCAGCTGATGCCCATTCTAACTAGGGTAATATGGAATCTCAGTATCTCAGTGTAGCCTGACTTTAAATTCTCAGACAAACACAAATATTGAATATTCTCTCATGCTATTATTGATCAGCTTTGCTTCTTTAAAAAGGTAGTGGTCTATGTGAAAATTTATTAATTCTATTTTTTGTTCACTTAATGTTATATTTTGGGAGTCCATTCAATATTCAATATCAAATAAGTAAGTTGCAAAACCTTTCCTTCACAGCATGTGCTGTCTCCTTACACTATTGTTTCATCACAGAAGAAACTTAATACAGAAAGATAACTTCCTAACACAATGTGTAAAAAAACCATAACCAGTATCATATTAAATGGGAGAAAACAAAGTGTTTCCTCTAAAATCAGTAATAACACAAGGCTATCTACAGTTGTCACTCTTTTTTTAAAATCTTATTTTATTATTTCATGTGTATGGGGGTTCATCTGCATGTATGCATGTGCACCTGGCATCCTCAGAGGTCAGAACATTGCCTTGCATCCTCTAGAACATGAGTTATGGAGCTATGAACTACCATGTCAGTGCTGGGAACTGAACCTCAATACTCTAAAAATGCAACAAGTACTCTTTAACCACTGAGTCATTTTTCCAACCTTGACTTTTGTCATTTTCATTCAATATAGTACTTGAGCCAGCTCAGCACTCAGGTATAGGACCACTAAAATGAATCACCATATTAAAGAACGTAATTACAGTAAATGGCAAAAGAAAGGTGGCTATGAACTATATCCTTCTGGATATTTGAACTGACGTCTTTTATATTTTTGTTTTTGTGTGTAGAGGGTTGGAATTTACATGAGCATTCACTCTTTGTCCTTAAGAAATGTAGTCCATATTGAAAATATAATCCAGGTGGACTATAATAAGATAACCATGGGCTACTCCCATAGTTATGACATGGATGTTTCCTTTTAGGTAGACATACACACTGCATCTGAACTGATTACTGCATTCCAACAACCTGTTGAATTGCTTCACAATGTGGTCACCCAGCTGTCTGTCAGAGAACCACACAGTCCTAATACAGAGCTATCAAGAAAAACAGACATACTGACAGGCTGGGTACCCTAGGTGAAGAAGGACACAGGCAAGAGATTAATGTGACAGTTTGGATTACACAGCAATGAATAATTACAGAACAACAGTTAAAATTGACTACAAGTTTGTGTTGGAAAGTTGCCTTATGCTTAGAGAGTCTATTGTAGATTATTATCCTGTGTTAAAAATTAAGAGCAAACTGAGGGCAAAATTCAACACAATCTCAACACTTCTTTTAGTTTGGGTGAATCCATCCTAGGCTCTGACATCCTTCACAAGGCAACTGGAGTCACTGGAGTGTCTAAGTATTTCAAGATGCTAATTGGTTGGTATGAAGCCTATTCAATATGTCAAAATTCATTTTGAAATATTATCCAGTGTGATGAAACCATCCTCATTCCCACCAAAGATTTCTGTATCCAATTTCCATACCTAATAATTCTTAGTTGTACAGACGAAGCCAGACTACCCTGTTCTCTCTCTGCCCTTATCTAGTAGTGAGAATATACAAGAAGGCACTTCCTGATACATAGAGCATTAAAGCCTACAATCATCAAAAAAAAAAAATGATGCTTTTCTTAAAATCTTGGCAGACAATAAATCTTGCAACATATATTTAAATGGCTGGCTCAACTACAGCAGTAATTTCCAACATTTTCAAATGGTAGAGCAGGCTACAGGCAACAGAAGCACAATTACAGATTGGACAATTATGTCAGCCTAGATAAACATTTTGAGTATTACTCCAAGCTGCACTGGATCCTGCCACAAGAGGTATTTTTCCAGAGCTAGGTGACGACAGTGAGGCATCACAGTGATTTATGGTACTTGTGACAGCATTCAATTAAATTGTTCTAAACTGATTTTAATTAATTGGAAAACAGTGTTAGTTTGGGAAACATGACTTTACCTCGGAGGATGAAATCCTGATTGAATGAAGTACAGAACTAACATAAAAGCTCAGAATTCAACAATGGAAGGAACTGCTTTTCTTTCATGTGGGAGCTCTTCTTCTCCCCCTTATTACTCTAGGAAATAGAGGGCAATGCATTGTGCTACCATGGAATCCAGGAGCATCAATACACGGATTTCAGAAATGACTAATTAAAAGTACACTCCATCAGTATTTCTCAAAGAGACCTGAAATAGGTTGCCTTCTTCAGACCTTGGAAATGGCTTTGGTCTGGTCTCTCTCCTACTTACTGCACCCAATCCTGAGACCACTTGTCCTGAAGGTTGGTGCTGAAGATAACCCCTAGGATGTTTGTTTTAAATTCTATCCAATTTGCATATCTTAATCAAACCATCACTCAAGTACCAGAGATAGAGTATATATGTACTGTTTATTGAAGGTAACACCAATCCCTACTCAAATCTATTAGCTTATTTTGTGGAAAGCCTTTACATACATTAGTTCATTAGTCTTCATAACACTCCTGTGAAGGAAGGGGCTTTTATTCCTACTTTAAAGCTAAAAAATAAAATGTTTTCTGGGGTTCAGTAATTTGGCCAATGATAATTCTATAAACTCAGGCCTGTTCACCACCCAGGTACAACTTTAGTCTATTGTGTTATGTCAGAAGCACTAGTCAGTCTTCTATTTCTATGACAACCGCCTAACATACTCATCTTATTAAACAAAATGTTCATGTTGGCTCCTCCTTTGGGAAGACTTGGTCCATAGTTGTTTAACCTTGTTGATTTGGGCCTGTGATGAGGTAACACACCTGGCAGGGATCTCATGGCATACCAAAGCTTTCACTTCATGGCAACCATGAAAGGAAGGAGCTAGATTTCTGTTATCCGCTTGATGAGCCCATTTCCAAAGACCTAATTTGCTAGCCACCACCACTTAGAGTTGCCATCATTTTCTAATAGCATCAAGCAGAGCATCAAGCCTCCAGGGCTTTTCAAGGTCTAAACTACAGCAACATATAATCCAAAATCAAATCACATCATACTTTTGTGCAAATCATATCACCCACAGTCATGTTTATCTTAATTGTCATTCTATAAAGTTTGGGAGATGATAAAATCACCCCAAAAATGCATTACTCCGAAGAAATCCCTATGACTAAATGACATGCAACTAGATTCTCCCAGATATCACTCACAATTTCCCTATATTTATTCCTGCTTCTATCACAATACAACCATTTGTAGATGCTGAAATGTTCAACTCTATAATACACACCCAGCCTCAATTTGCCTACCTCTCCTCTTTTCGTAAATTTCTATCCAATTCCAAGACTTAGTTCAAACCGAGTGTCCATCGGGTTTTAAGACATCTTTGTCCATCTCTAGGCTTTCTTGAATTCTATTTATCGAATTGTTCACCACATTAGACACTGACCTTAGCCCTGTTAGTCCATTCATTTGTTGGAAAAACAACCATCTTACTATGACTTATCTACCAATCATCATCACTGAATTGTATCTACCCAAAATCTGTACATTGATTCTCTAAGCCCCTGTGTGACTTGATCTGAATCCAGTCTTATTTTTTTTTAATAATTTTTATTAATTCTCTGGTAACTTCATACAAAGTCTCAGCATCTTTATAGTGATGATAAGGGCAAAATACCATCATAAGGATAGTGATCTAAGTCCATAGGACTCCTGTCCTAGGAAGAGGAGGAATGTGCAGGTGAAATAATACAAACAGTTGAATTGATACACATGTATGAAAATGTCACACGCAGAGCCCTTTCTTTGCTTGATAACTAAAAGTTAATTGTAAAAGACAAGAAGAGAAGCAGAGAGAGGGGTATGCATACAAATGGGAAAGATATGAAGAGGACATAGGGGCATATGGAATGCTATGTGCTGAGCAGAGTTCAGCACTTTATTCACAAGTCCCTGAAAACCTAACAGCCCACAAGAATTGTGGACTGCTCCCCTCTCTCTCTGTCTCTCTCTCTTCTCTTCTCTTCTCTTCTCTTCTCTTCTCTTCTCTTTCATTTATTTATTAATTGGGTTAATTTTTTTAAAAAAAATATGTGTTATTAGGATATTGCTTCTGCACTGGGTTACAGAAGCTAAGTAAGAAAGATAACTATCAGTTTTTATGCAATATTGATCTAAATAACTTAAAAAACAAACATTTGAATAGCCAGGTATTATGGCACAGACCTTTAATCCCAGCCCTTGGGAGGTAAGCCACTGAGAGCTTGTTCTACATAGCAAGTTCCAGAGGTACATAGTGAAAACATGTGAAGAAAACTAAACAAATAAATATAAGCAAAGCAAAAAAAATGTGAATAAAATATCTATGCATAAAATTCAAGTTTTGAAAATAGAAGCCAAATAAGCAAGAATCTTGAATGGCATACAATTACCTAGAATTACCTGGGACGTATGTTTAACATGCTAAGTGTAAAGCCTGACACAAAACTACAAGGGTGCTGGATCTTGAGGATATGCATCTTAAGTATCTCAGGATGGGTTTTTGTCTTTTCAAGTTTGAAAAATATCTAAACCACAAGATAAATAGCCCAGACTTTTCCTGACCAAAAAAAAATTGAAAAATATTACACAGAACTTCTGGTATTTTATAATTTGTTTTTCTATAAAAAATAAATAATGAAAGCCCAAAACAACTTTCTACAATTAAATAATCTGATATAATATTTCAGTGTTCTTCCTTTATTTCAAAGAACACTCATAGTTAACCAATATTTATATTGTCTACAGAAAATCATTCTTCCACATACTTACTTCATAGCTGACAAAGACTCAGAGAATACAAACATCTTTCATGAGCTACAAGGAAATTATTAGATATTCACTTTTTCTGTGCTCCATCTGAGCATAGGACAACATGAACAGGTCAACATACACTAGTCTCAACACCTTCATACCTCAGTGTGCTACCTGCAACACAACTCTCCAAGTTCTGATACTCTTTAAAAATAAGACCCTTGCCGGGCGGTGGTGGCGCATGCCTTTAATCCCAGCACTCGGGAGGCAGAGCCAGGCGGATCTCTGTGAGTTCGAGGCCAGCCTGGGCTACCAAGTGAGCTCCAGGAAAGGCGCAAAGCTACACAGAGAAACCCTGTCTCAAAAAACCAAAAAAATAAATAAAAAAAAAATAAAAATAAAAAAAATAAATAAATAAAAATAAGACCCTTGGTAGCAGTATAATTAACATTAATCATGCTTCATCTGCTGCTATCTATATAGGCAATGTTTTCCTTCAAAGTAGTTCCTCTAGATAGTGCTAGGAATAAAGCAAATGATAGGCAAGGCAACAAGGCTTTCACCACTACTGCCTTTATTGTGTTGGGAGCTTTATGTCAACAAGCTACAGCCATTTGGGAAGAGTGACTCTCAGTTGAGAAAATGCCTCCATACAGATGGCTTATAGGTGAGTCTGTAGAGCATTTTCTACATTAGTGACCTCTGTAGAACATTTTCTACATTAGTGGCAGATGTGGGAGGGCCAAGCCTACCGTGGGTGGTGCTAAGCCTAATAAACTCTACTGAGAAAACATTCTTACTCTTTCTTGCAAATTCAACTTCAGGGAAACACCATGTCAAGGATTTAAACAGAATCTAGATGGTATATTCAAATATGCTAAAAATAAGCCAGCATCCTCTAGCACAGTGGAAGCAAATCAAAACCAAGTACCAAAATGCCACATGGGGTCCCATAAGACATATCTATGTCATCAACTATAAAATGTTGGAAGATCATGCACTTAAGTTTGCAATCCACCATGTCCAGACAGCTCTCTGAGCTCAGCACAAAATGGAGGACTCTCTTTCCAGCAGGGCTCCCTCCCTACCTGGATCCTGGATTGTGTCTCTAGGATCAGAGGCCTGACCCTATTTGCAAGCTGTCCCTAAGCCTGGATGCCTGATCTATCTCAAGCATGACCTTTGACACAGATCCCTACAGACACTCTCCTCCTGCTGCCCATATGATAATTAGGTATTGTGCTGTCAAAAGCAAATTAGGTGATGCCCCATCCCTTGTCTCTATCCTATATATTTTCCTTCACTATGAAATAAGGCTGAGCTGTCTCACTGAAGCTTACTCTTGAAAAGCTATTTCCGTTCCTATTCACAGCAGTCTGAACCCTGTTCCCAGCTTCTCCCTCCCGCCTCTCAGACCAGCAGGTTAAGATAGTTAAAGATAATGTCATGCCTTGGATTCTGGGGAAAAATGACAAAAATAGTGTGAAATTTGAATTAAGATTGTAATTTAGTTGATAGTAATATACAAAATTTCTCAGCTTTAGTACATGTACTATGTCAGTGTGTGAGCATACGAGGGGAAAGCAGATGAAAAGCAGCCCTTGGGAACTCTCTACTGTCTTTTCTCATTTGTGAGGACTGCCTGTCATAGTATTGGAAGGTGCTATGCAAGCTGCAAAGGGAAAGAAGCAAGCAATCCTACCCAGTCTTACCCAGCTCTAAATAAACCACAAGGACTGGCTTGGAAAGATATCTTCATGCTGGCAGTTTATGTTGGGGGTAACATAAAGATTTTTAATTAGACTGAAGACACGCTCGCCGGAAGAGAAGTCATCCCTGGAACTGTAAAACTAGTCACTACTCATGGCCAAAGAGGTCACAGTCCAGAGAGCAGAACCTCCTACTGCCATTTTCCTAAACTTTAGCGATCTCTAAATGTATTTTGAATATTTATGCGTAGACCCACAGATAAGTGTGGCTCTCACCCTTTACCAGAGAAGGGTGAACCTTTAGCTTTAGTGACCCTTTTTCCAGCAGATGAAGACTGATTTAGAGATTCATAACTGGTCAAAATGCAGAAGAGAAGTAACTGTCGGATGCCAACTAACTGTCGGAAAGGCAACACTTTTTTTTCCTAAGGCTCCAGGAAATTTGTTAAGAGCCGGAAGACCAGGATGTCTGCTGCTAGATAGAGTCTGCTAGATATGACAGGGAAGGTGCACACATGAAATCTCAACAATATGGTGCCTGAACAGAACAGATATAATGTAAACACCAGTTCACATGCCCACAAAGACAGGAGAAAGTCCACGGGGTCCCATCCCCAAGATGGAGAGCTGTAGGTGGTCAATCGCTCCTGAGAGAGTCAGCTTCCTCCGAGCACAAGCTCCTGTATAAGTTATGCATTCCCAAGAGATCAGTCTTGGACACATGTACTAAATGGACTTAGTAGGGGGTGAGTGTGAGTGTGTGTGTGTGTGTGTGTGTGTGTGTGTGTGTGTGTTTAATAAAAATAAAAATGAGGTCACAAATTGGGAAGTGAGATTGGGGACATAAGGAGAATTGGGGGACAGGAGTGATAAAGATGTGATCATGCATGAAGTTCTCAAACAATTATAAGAAAAATCTGAAATTATTTCAAGATTCAATAATACATATTTAAGGCTGGGGAAATGACTCCATTAGTAAAATGCTTGCTGCACAAACATGAGATGCTGAGTTTGGTCAAAAGAGATTCCCCCAACACACACACACACACACACACACACACACACACACACACACACACACACACAAAAAAAAAAAAAAAAAAAAAAAAAAAAAAAAAAAAAAAAAAAAAAAAAAAAAAACCATAGCTGTGATGATATATGCTTGTAATCTCATCATTGGAGAGGCAGAAATGGGTGGCCCCTGAGGCTCACTGGCTGGCTAGTCTAGCCTAGTTAGTGAGTTCCAGACTGTGAAAAGATACTATCTCAAAACATAAAGGTGGATGATGCCTGAGAAAAGATATCAAAGATTCTTCTGGCCTACAAACATGCACACAAATGTATATGCCTACACGAACAGGTGCATACATATACACAAAAATATATGTTTCATAGTTCAACCCCTTGCCCAACAACAGTATCATATCTAGGGCACACACCTGAGAATTTTATTTTTAAACACTTTAATGAAGTGTTTTATCGTGGTTTTCTCTTTTAGGATATAGGATATCCTGGCTTGGTTTTAGGCAACTTGACACAAGCTAGAGGGATCTGGTAAAAGGAACTTCAGTTGAGAAAATCTTTCCTTCCTATTACCTGTTGGCAAGTCTGCAGTGTGTTTTCACGATTAATGGGTATTGAGGATAGGCCTATCCCATAGCAAGGGTTGGGGGACACTCTTGGGCAAGTGGTCCTGAGTTGTACAAGAAAGCAGGCTGAGTAAGCCGTGAGGCGCAAACCAATAAACAACACACCTTCATGGCCTCTGCTTAAGTTTCTGCCTTGAGTTCCTCCCTGATTTCTTTCAAAGATGGACTGTGATGTAAAAATAAACAAAATAAACCCTTTCCTCTCCAAGGTGGTATTGGCCAGGGTATGTTAGTACAACTATACAAACCCTGTCTAAGACATCATTCATCTACCCATATTATCTCTCTCTTGCCTTTAACCACTGGAAGCACAGGTTTCCTGTCCTGTAGGTCTCCCAAGTTATTAATCTTCCTGTAAAATATCCAAACATCCATGGCATGAAAGCATCACTACCGATTTATAAATCATGGCTCTGTTAGTAACTCTACTGTAAACATCAACCATGTGTTCATTGAAGTTGAGGCCTTCCTTCCCAGAATTGTCATGTTGTATATATAAATATTGATTGAGCTCTCTCCTTCCTCCTAGCAGATGGCAGACCTGAGAATTGTAACATAGCTGAAGAGAGTCAAACACATTATCATTCACTGACAGGCCCTGGAGAATATTGCGAAGGCCACAGTTTTTATTTCAAAAATAAGTAATTGGCATTGACAGCCGAAGTGTAAATAGCACCCTGATGAACAAATTTATTAATTCAACTTCCCTGTAGTGGCTGTTAACTCAGAACTGTGGTCATCAAACCTGTCCACGTGCCTGCAGTGTCCCTGCAGGAATGTCCTTGGGTTCATGTAACAAAATTTTGTACCAAGTGAGGATAGCTTTATAGTCACCAATAAGAATGAGGCTGTACCTATTTGATGCAAGACTTTGTTAAATTACTTGCTGACAGAATTACTTCTGATAGACCCATGGTACACAAAATTCCAGTGCTAGGAAAAGCCTGCACTACTTAAGCTATCTATCTACACATGTATGCATCCATGTATATCTTTGTATGGGTAAAGCTTAAAATAGATATCTCAACTGCTTACATCAAACACATTTCCTTCTTTTTAAGTAGAAAATACAGAAAGCATCATCATCAAAGCAGTCTGAGAAAGATGCCTGTGTAACAAATTAGAAGTAGATTACCACAGGCCTCAGCACATACTTTCAATATCTCGACACAGATCAATAACTAGAGCTTGCACTTTCATACATTTCAAATGAAAATTGCAGGAACCCTCTGCCCAGGCTTTTCCATTGCAATCAATGCTGCCCTTCTGACATTGAATCAATATTAATTGTAAAGTCCCTGTATGGCATTTCCATATGCACGTGGAGGAAGGCAAGGTCAATTTTATCCCACAGTATTTTTTTCCTCACCTACCCAAAAGACTCTGCAACTGGAAATGCAAGGTTAATTAAACCAGGTACACTGCAAATGATGATGCATTGCCTGCCTTTCCTTTCTATTTCAAACTCTATCATTTACACCTAAGGCAATCTACATGATTTTACACTCACTCAGACTTCTTTTTCCCTTATCCATCACTTCTTGCTGTCTTGAACCCATCTTCTCTAACTGAAGAAGAGTCTTCATTCTTCTCACAGTCCCATCAGTAACTAGCCCCAATCAAGAGAAAGCCTTGCCACCAGCTCATGGAATCCTGAAGATGCCTGCTGCTTAGATTAATGAGGCCCCTTCCCCTGGACCTCTGGTGAAAACACAGAATCTGGAATCGAGGACATCAGTCAGAGGAGGACTCTCATCCCATCGCCTTGTAATCAGTTACAATGATAACGAGTCACCAAGAAGCACATTATTTACCTCAAATCAGTCCTGTGCTTGGATTCTAAATGAACACATGGGATCCACTATTATTTTTATTTCCCCAACTGTGAATACATCCGTACTAACAAAACCTGAGATTTGCCAAATTGTCTTTCAACTAGAAATCTCAAATGGCAAACTAAATACAACCACCAAAATTGCAACAAAACAGAATGAGGCTAATCCATCACAGGGTCTCCAGCTTCCAGCTGAAAAAAAAAAAAAACCCACATGGAGTGGAAATTCAGACTTCGCACATGGTCTCGCCATGCTCAAAGTGCAGTTCAACTTCCCAGACACTGTGCAAATCAGGGTCAGATTTCAGAGTTGATTCACTGCACAGATGATTTCCTATGAAGCTTTTTGTCTCCAGTTCTCCAACAAAGTTGAAAGCAATCTCTTCCCAGAGGTAGGCAGCGAGAGTTTCTAACCAACAAGTACTTATATTTCACTGAGGATTTTACAATGTAGGCAATTCAGAAAAGTTACTCAAATCAATTGCTTTTAGACAGCACAGCTCTTCCTTCTCACCTGAATCTTATCTTAATAGATATTACCTTTGTAAGATCCAGGGCAAGAAGGGAAGCCTCAGAAGATTTTTAAATGATTTTAAAAGTTATAATATCTCTCACTTTAAAATACAGATAGGGCCTGGGGCAAGGCAAAGTGGGAAAGTGTTTGCTGTGCAAACACCAGGACCTGAGTTTGGATAACCAGAACACACAAGAAAGCAGTATAGAAAGATGCTTCTATGTTACGCCAGCATGGGATAGGGTGAGTAGCCCATAGGGATGGGGACGCAGACACACAGACAGGCTCACCCTACAGATAGTACAGCTCCAGTCCGGTCACAGTTCCTACTTCAGGAACTAAGATGGAGAACAATAGGGGATTACATCTAGGCCGTCTTCTAGCCTCCACACATGCATGTACAGTGAGAGCACAGATAGACATATACACAGTCACTAAAATTAAATGTATAAAGTTACATTTGGAATCTGAAAACATACTTGCTACCCTTGAGAAACTGAAGATACCCAGTGGGCATCTTCAAACAAGTACTTTTAGGTGAGAATATATTTAAGCAACCTCACAAACAAAAACAAACTAACACTGTGAAACATATCACAATTTCAAAATTCATAACTTTGTATTTTTTATCAAAATGAGTCATACAGTTACAGCTATACGACTGAAATCAACTTGTGTTCTTTGCAGATTAAGCAAAGAGCTAAACATTTAACTGTCTGTACAGAAGAACTGCTAATTCTGGTAAGTTTATCATGTGAAACAATACAAGGAGCTGTAATAAATACCTTCATGTTAAAAGGGGAAGCATTATTACCCTATTATCCTATCTGTGTATACCTGCATGTACACATATACACATACTCACAAAGAGAGAAAGAGATGGGGGAGGGGGAAGAGAGAGGAGGGGAAGAGGGAGAGAGAGAGAGAATAAGTGTGTATGTGAGTCAGAATCACAGAGAACATTCCCAGAGTCAGGGTAATCAAGTGGCTTATTCACAACCTACAAGCCCAGGCTCCCTCCTCAAGGCTGAGCTCATGGATCTGGAGTAGTGTTCTTCAAGGAAAGACCTACAGATAAAAGGAAATCAATCCACTTAGCTCTCTGAAACTCCTAGGCACAACTGCATACCTTGAGGTAGTCCTGAGAGATCACATCTTTCCATTCAATTAAAATCAGTCTGTCACCTGCATCTAACATTCCTATTCCTCATAGGGGACGAACAACCCCACTCTCCTCTCCTCCAATGTGTGATGGCATGCACCCAAGCTTGAGGAACCCAAGTGAATGGGCTGAAATGCCCCACTTCTTAAGATGACCTTCAGAGTAAAACGGGACGATCATGGAGAAGCAATCATCAGTGGCCCCACTTCAGTTCTTCAGCCTGAAATAACAGAATACATTTCTGTGGCTTTCAAACTAATATAAATGAATATAATAACTTCCTTTTGTTCGTGGCCGATTACATTATATTACAACAGCACGACTTCCAGGGCCAGCATGCAAAAGTAATTTATTTTTCTCCCACATCTGTAACTATTTGGGAGAGCAGCTAAGTCTTCATAATTATGCTGCAGACACAGTAAATAGAGCAAACGCAATGGGTCACACTGTGACTATAGTTCAGGGAGAGAACAATTATTTTACCCCATATAATTTGCATCCAACACTTCATACGGGGAAACTAAAGAGAAAAACAACACTGGCTTAGAAAATGACCGCAGCCTTTTAATAATCGTTCTTCTTATTTTTTATTTGTATTAAACAGATTTTCTCTAAGAAACAGGAATACACACACACACACACACACACACACACACACACACACACACACGGCATGTCTGAACAATTTTCATTAAGAATTCATTTCCTTTCAGGTTGTAATCCATTTTACTTTGTCTGACACAGATTAAGTTATTATCAAATTAACTAAAATTGCTGCCATGTCATTCAATTTTCCTTTTTTCCCTTCCCCTCTGCAAAAACAACCTGCCATCGCCGAAAGAATGCTCTAACTTAAGAAATAGAGTTCTTTCAACAGATTTTTTTTTCCTTAAGTAGAGAAAAAAAACTGCTATCAACAAACGCAAATGGGTATTGAGAAAGTCCCTGCCCGAGCAGCTGGGTGTAACAGAGGACAACCGTACTAAAAAGTAAGGCCAGCCTATTTGTGTTTTGTAAATCATCATTAATGAAAAATACTAAACATCAAAATGTTTTTCAAGATGATGAAGGGACAAAAGAAGCAAGTCCCTGGCAATTCCCCTGACACTCACAGGATTTTGTCTGGAAGTCTCTTTGTCTTAAAAGTTAGAGCTCTTCGTGGGGAGATCAATGTGAGTCCCATGAGAAATGCAGTCTAATAGCCTTTGTATTTTTAACAAGGAAGAGCCCCAGATGGAAAAACAAAATTAAAAGTATTATGAAAGGACACACAAATCAGACTGTTAATGAGGAAGCCAGGGAGCCCTGGTGAAACCCTACAGGCCTCCAGAGGAAAGGATTTGAGCTGACCCTTTGCATTTTCATTCCATTTCACTATGGTGATGATCAAGATTAGCATCTCAGCCTGAGCAGTGTGCAGCTAACTGCTCTCTGAGGTCAGCCTCTTCCACCAGACCCATAAGCTAGCTGCCTTGTGGTGGCCACTGAGTGGAGGCATTCCTCCCAGCAACTTAGGGATAATTATTGGAAGGCCCAGTAGCATGAACTCTCATCACTAACAGACATGCTAATCACCAGCACTGGCACACAAGGAGTCAGGGTTGAACTCATGAAGGGTTGGTTGTGTGAGCAGAGTTGAGAAACCAGTCTCAGCACTGCAGGCCTGTGCGGACTTGGATCATTCACTCTGATATCTAAACTCAAATAGTCTGGCCTCAGCCACTTATGGTCACTGGGCATGTCAAATGCAGCAAATGTAATTGAGGAGTAGAACTTCACATTTTGTATTACTTCCAATAATTAAAATTTAAATTTAGAAGTAGATATTCTCCTTCGTTATTGGGAAAATTTCTCAACCATGTTGGATCAAATAGAGCATGTTATTTGATTATTTCCAATGAACTTTCAATCAACTGCAAACACAAAAATAGTTATTTCCAATGAAGGGTTAGCATTTGTTGTGGGTTGAGTGAGAAAGGCCCCATAGGCTCATGCACGTGAACACTTGGTCCCCAGGGGGTGGTGCTGCTTGAGGAGGTTATGGAAACAGGAGGTGGAGCTTTGTGGCCTTTGAGCTTTTAAAGGCCAGCCCCACATTGCACCTGCTCTGAACAGTAAGCCAAAATAAATTCTCTTCTCTAACTTACTTAAGGGTATTTTATCACCACAATAGATACCTAACAGCATCTGAAGTGAACTGCTCTCTGAATAAAACAGGCATTGGCTTCTAAGACTTAAAACACTTCATATTGATTATAGCTTGAAATCATCTTTTATATAAGATTAATTTTAAAATAATATATATTACCCAGCATAATTTATGTTTCTACCTTTTTCAATAATGGCTTTGGGAAAATTTTTAATTCCATTTATGAGTCATATTTGTAGCTTGTATTATGTTGCTTTCAGATAGTGCTGATCTGAATCTTGGTTTCTTCATCTATAAAATGTGAGGGTAATCACTACGATGTAGGAGCTTCTGAAATAAAATACACATATATCAATCATTTCTTCCAGTGTCTCCTATGCCATTTAATAAATGGTCTTTTAGAGACAAGTTGTCATGTATCCCAGACTGGGTCCATACTATCCAGCCAATGATGACCCTGGACTTCTGGTCCCCCTGTCTCTACCTCCTACGTGCTTATTTTACGAGTATATGCCACCACAGATGGTCATTATGGTGCTAGGGATTTAACCTTGGGCTTCTTGCATCCTAGGGATGTGCTGTACCAACTGAGTAACATTCTCAGTGCAAGTGGTCATTTCTACTAATACTATATAACCTATTGCAAAGGATTCTGAACAATATTCAATAGCTCCTAATCCTAGTAGAGAGTCAAAATTTCTAAGATCATTAACTTTTCTCCTTCCTGGTCAATACTTTATAATATGCCCCTGCTGAAGTAATGACTGTGATGATGCATCATTCTCATCTCTACCTCTTCAGTCTGTTTCATTATTCTTTACCCTCCTTCAGAAATAACTTAGCTCACTGACCTCTGTCTTGCTTGTTCTTCATGTGTTTCTTTTTTCCAAATTAGCATATGCACACGTATTTTCACATATCCTTTTTCTTTCATTAAATGAATAGCATTTTCTACTTCCTGAACATGACTCAATGGCAGTGAGCTCAGGCTCCTCTTCCTCCATCTTGTCATTCCATGTTCAGCTGCATAGTACTCCAACTGCATAGATGCACTATAACTCATCCAACTCATCCCCATGGAGATTGTTTCCAATAAATTACAATTATAAACAATACTGCAATAAATTACCTTTTTCACGATTTCAAGTTGTTGAATAAATTTTGCATAAATTCTTTGAAGGGAGAAGCTGAGTCAAAAAATAAGCACACAGATGAAGCTTTGTTATGTACCTTGCCAACTCTTCCTCCATAACACACCACTACTTTTCTCTTCCATCAGCACTATGTGATGCCCCACGTATTTGATACTGTTTCCTTAGTTAGACCTATGATAACCAAGGGATTCACACTGACTAGTTCCTTTGATCTCTGGGGCCCTTATATAGCTTTTCTCCAAATAAATAAACTTCATTTCTCGATGCATCAGTCTCTCTTCTCTTTCCATATACGTGTGTGTGTGTATATGTATGTGTACATATACAGAAGTAACCTAGAAGAAAAGAAGAGTTGACCCAGAAATCTGAACACATTGTTCTCCAACTTAATTGTAACAAGTAATTCTCCACTGTGTATAAAATAAGCGTCCATGATTTTCAAAGCTCACTCAAGGCTGTTTTATAATAGCTTTTGGGCAGTCTCATCTTCAGCAACATTTCTCTTGATACTGCTCCTCCTAGAGACCCTGCATTCAGGTCACAAGTCACGGCTGTGCTCATAGGCTTGTTTTGCTTGTCATTCTGTACACTGGCTCTTCATACCTCAACCTTTCTATCTTAGCTCCATCTGTCAGTCAAGTTCAAATGTCAAACTCACTTCTTCAGAACAGGTATAGATCTTACATACTCCTTTATGCTGTGAAAGTTCTTCATTCACACAGAAACTACTGTGGTTCTGGATCCAGGCAAACCCTCACACAGAACCTACTGAGTTTTTTGATCCAGGCAAGCCCAACTGTTTTTTAGAAAGTGTTGGGGGCACAAAGGTCCTTGTGCCCATAGAATACTAGGGAAACCAGGAATGTTAATCACACAGGGTTGTCTCCTCAAAGGAGGAAATAGCTGTTTTCTGCCCAGAAGCCTAGGAGTGGATATTGTTAATGACCTCGATGACCTCTGTTCTCTGTAGACCCAGACCTCACCACAATCCCTCAGAATGTTTGTCCCAGATCCTCCCTCCCTAGACCTTTATTTTTAGCTCCCCATTAATAAAATCCATCCTTAGGGGAGATGTCACATGCCTACTGACCTCTATGCTGTCTTGGTTAGAGACCACACCAGATCCAAGACCTTTAAACTATAGAATCCATCTTCATGGTCACATGTATTTTGCAAAGGAATTTCTATGTATTCACACCTCTTAAGCTTTATTGTGCACCTGGAATTGGAATGAATGTTGCCTAGAAACCTTCTTCCAAAATCTACTTTGTTTAAGTATGCTTACAATAAACTGCCTGGCATCAGACTCTCTAGAAGCTTGATCCAGAACAACTAAGTAAGGCTGAACAGACTTTATTCTCACCTCTTCATGGTTCATTTCTCTGCCTGCCATACACTTTCAGGGCGCCCCCTACACACACACACACACACACACACACACACACACACACACACACACAAGTAAATGGTCAACCTCCAACAATGGGAATGGTATCTTGCTTAACTGTGAAGCTCCAACGGATCCATGAGTTTCCAATGTATTAAAATTAGTAAATAACATGGAAATAACATCACCCTTTACTCAAAAGCAGACTTTTCTCTCATTTGTTTGGATCATACAGTGGAAGGAGGAGGCTCCAATACTTACATTTAGTCCTGGAAAATACACATCCCTCCAACTTCCTGATCATCCTTGGGAAAATCCTCTATGACTATTGCTTTGCTTTATGAGGAAGTTATTCAGCCGTTGTTTTAATTAAGCATGAATATTTGAACATTCTTCTATATAAACAAAAATTTTAAAAAGCAAATAAATTTATTTGCTTAGCAATATATATATATATATGTTTATACATGCACGTATATGTATGTTACAACAATTAGTTTTTTAAAAAGAGGCCAAAAGAAAAAGAGCAAAGAAGGGTCTATGAGAGGGACTGGAGAGAGGGAAAGGAAGAGGGAAATGATTTAACTACATCATAATCTTAAAAAATAATTTTTAAAATAAAAAAAAAATATCTAGAATTGAAGTATATCTTCAATCTAAGGAAAAGTTAGGAAATTTAAATAATTTGAGGAGACATTCACTTTGTGTTTTCTTCTGTTCCACAGCAACCCTGTCCAGACCCCATCTCCAATGCACACTCAGAAGAGAGCCATGCCTTTGAATGGAGAAAAAATGGACTGCCCCTTTTCTATAGCAGAATGGGTTAAAACAAGCACTCCAAGGAAAATAGACTTTTGATATCTTATTCACGGTATTCCCAGAGCCTCAGAGGGGGTAATATAGATGTTCCATTTATGGTTCAGCATTCCACAGTCATTAAATTTAAATGGTTAGGAGTCTCTGCAGCCATCACTGACCATGGCAAAAAAGAAACCTCTCTGACCAGAACTGACAGCAGTACTAATCTATGGACATAAGCATAGTTATTTAGGAGGCGATCTGACAGGCACAATATATCCACTTAGCAAAACAACAGAGGAACTTTCCCACTGCTGCTTATGACCTCCCCAGCCATAGGCTTCTGACTGGGTTTATGATATCAGACTTGAACTCCTTCCTGTGAGGTGGACATCAATTTCAAACAGAAAGTGGGTGTTTCTAATCAAGTTGCCACTATTGTATCAGTAGCCTCATTTTCATCTGGCCAGTGGTATTGTTGCACATAGGGTTCAAAACTCTTCAGATTGCTGATGCTTTTTCTCCAATAGCAGCCTATATAGCACCTTCTGGCACCATGAGAGCTAGCCATCGGGGAGGAAGCTTCTGACACGCTTCCAGCAATAGATGTCTATATGTCCTGAGACGTGGTGGCTCAGCAATAAAGACCTTACTATCTAGTTCTGTTGGAAAATCATCGTCACTGGCAGTAGCCTGCACAGTAAGAGCAGAAGGAAGGGTGGCGAGTGGTGTCAGGATAGAATGCTGACTTCCATGACATGGCCATTGTACTCTTGAACTCACAGCAGTTACGATTACCTGAACAACATCTGTTCAAGCCTAGACCTGTCAACATCTTTTCACAGACAGGCCCCACTCCTCCTTGAGGAATTATATGCAGTTAATAGTAGATAAAGAAGGGAGAAACATTTTCTTCAGTGGTAGCCACTGGTACAAAGGTCCAAAGATTCCTATAAACAACACCAATGAAACACACAAAAAGATATGAAAGTAGAGGGGGAACTCATGGAGAAGAGGAAGGAATAAAAAAAGGTAACAGAAAACAGGAGAACCAGTCTTCCCCAGCTCTGAGTCCCCTAATTGGTTATCTAATACCAAGTTGTCACTCCTGAAATTATATACAGACACCACGCAACACTAAACAGACTCAGCACGTTATAGTTATACATTTATGCATTAATACATATATATGTAATAATAACAAATAAAAAGTCTATGAATTTGAAAGGGAGCAAGTCCAGGGGGAACCATGGAGAATGTTGGAGGAAGGAAGGGAAATAGATGTAACTATATTTTAATTTCAAAAATGAATAATGATAGCCAACTATCAACATTATTTTTTAAAAGGTAACTGTATTAATGTAACCAAACTACATTCTATACATGTATGACTGTCATAATGAAACCCATTACTGTATATAACTAATAGATGCTAATAAAAACATTACAGAAACCAAAAAATATATTTTAAAGAGCATCAGTAAACTGGGCAAGAAATATACTTGGATCTTCAGACACTAGGTAGGAGCCAAGGCATATGAGGTACTTATGAGTAGTAGATCAAGGGCAGAAAATGCGGCCCTATAGAGCTTATGGTCAGCTACAGTACTACACTGAGGGGCAGCATCACTGAGACTGGCCAGAAAGAGCTAAAAATGCTGCCTCTGGAGGGATGGAGGCCACTGACTGAAGACTCAGTTCCTGATCTCTATTTCAGGCTCCAAATATCCAACTAAGAGATAATGAAGAAGCCATTTACTCTATGACGCCACCTATGAAACCCATGGAATGCTAACAAGCTTGAGTGAGTTAGAGACTTTAATATTCTTAACATTCTGCTCAATGTGGTTGTTGAGGCATGTCTAATTTGATAAATTTAAAAAGTGGAAAGACAAAGCACCTAAAAGATGACGATCAGGGAATCCAATGCAATCCTCAGATTGTAATTTAACCTTGCCAAAGCAAGAACTGCCACCACAGGTGCATGCCCATCAATAAGTCCAGTTGACACAGGCAAGACAGGAATTCAGTTTAGAGCCAGTGAGACAGGCTGGGCCTATACCAATGTGGAAGCACCAAAGACCTTCTGATGTGAATGCAAGGACTGAAATGGCCTCAGCCAACCAAACAATCTGCCAAAGGGATGTGATCCTACCTCGGCTGCTCACATCACTTAAAATGAAGGTACATGCCACTAGATACAAACCTCCCACTCAAATAAATTCTGATATCCAGGTGTCTAGAGTTCTTTGAGACTGGGAGAGCTGTTGAAGGCTATGATTCAGAATAGACTCTTATTGTAAATTAATCCAATAGACAAGAAGTACTTTATGAGCATCTATGAGGACTTTTCTATGTACAAAAAGTATGCTGTAAACTACTTACTTTTGGGAGAAGCATCAGAAAGACTTAAACAGATAAGCACCTGTGGATACACTTTGCTATGATAGCTAGATTATCATAGTTACACTCATCTGAATGCAAATAAATATTAAGCATCTTTTTGACAGGAAATATATATATATATATAATATATATATATTTCTTACAAAAGTCCTTTTTTAAATATAAATGTGTGTGTGTGTGCGCGCGCATGTTCTATAAGTCTGAGTGAAGATGGACATACTCGTGCCATAGTGTGTTTATAGAAGTCAGAGGGCAACACAGGTGTCAATCCTCACCTTCTACCTTTAGACAAGGTCTCTGTTATTGCTGCTTCTGCTGCTGCTGCTGCTGCTGCTGCTGTTAGTTACTGTATATCTCAAGGCAGCTGTCTTACATGCTTCTGGAGTCCCTATTCTCTGCTTAGGATCTTATTGAGAGCCGCTAGTAGCAAAAGTCCATGGTGTCTGGAGCAGTGACAACTAGAGTTCAGAAGGTCAACCTATCAGAATTAAGGGTTCTGTTAGAGGAAAGCATCACGCAAGGTGTTATGGAATTTTGAATGAACTGGCAATAACAGCTACGATCCTCCCCCACTTACCATGCATTTCCATGTTATGTGTACATGTAATCCCATGATTGCATCTCAACCTTATGGGCACATATAATTGTGGATAGTCTAGAAGATGGTTTCTTATTTAACTGTACAATTTTTATGAATAGAAACATACTAAAATATACTTCATACTAGATCTATTGTTCCATGTGGACTGTAGACACTTAGAGGTCTTGTTCTCCATCCTTAGCCACTGACAAGGTAAATATTGGCCAGACAAAGTGTCCTTGTAGAACTTTCACAGAGTGGAATTGCAGGTGCCTAGCCTTGTTGGATCAAAACCCTTCAGAAGAATTATAGTGAACCAGAAGTGATAGTGCAGGTGTCTGGCCTTGGTATAGTTCAGTCCTTCAAGAGAGCAACAGCACCTATGTTGCCCTAAGCTTCCTCCACCAGCACCTCCCCACTCTAATACAAATAACAATTAACACTTTGCATTTATTTCTATACCAGTTTTTAATGCGAGATTTCAGGCTCACTAGAGTAATTATATATAGGTCCTGAGATTCAGGTGACTAATAGAAAAAAAGGCTGTTAACTGACTAAACATATCTGGGTATTATTAACCACATAAAATAGTACACATATTCTTTGCCTTTTCCTTAAATCTCTCATTGGTTTAATTTCTTTCCTTGTAACCTTTGTAGCTGTCCCTTTAAGAGATAGCCAGAACTTTTCACAACCTACAGCTGTTGTCAATCACCAATTAAGCTGACCAAGTCTTAGCCAAGTGTGACTCTTATCAGAATACTTGTCCCCGAGAGTTTACTTTGTTGTTTTTAGCTAACAAGTTGTTAATGAATGGTTATATATGTGCTTGGAGGAACAAGAAGGGAGGAAGATGGAAAAGACCTAGATAGATATGAGAGAACAGCAAGAAGAGAAATGATTGAAAAGAACAAAGATGAGGAAAGAGATGGAAAGAACTAGGTAGAATGACGAGAGGACAGCAGAAGGGACTGAGAGCAGGAAGGACTGAGAGGAGCTAAGTAAGAGAACAGAAAAGAAACTGTGTAGAAAGAATTGACTTAGAAGAATAAAGTGAATGGACTAACGAACTCTGTGTGCTTAGATTCACTGAATATCCCTCAGATTAGAATCCTTAGCCGCTTGTAGCTTCTATTCTGGACCCTGGTAGAAATCCCCTCAAGGGATCTCAACATAAGAACTAAGGAATCACAGACATGTGCTACCACCCCCAGCTTTATTTGGTTCCTGAGCATTCATACTCAGGTTCTTAACCTTCCACAGCAAACGCTTTATCCACAGGACCATCTTCACAGTCCTATAAAAGGGTTCTTGGCATAAACGTCCTGAAATGACTTTTCAAAAATCCATATATTTATTGTGTATGTGTGGGTGAATACACATCATCTCATAAGTGTGGGATCAGAGGACAATTTGTGGTTGTCTCCTTCCACCATGTGGGTCCTCGGGATCCAACGCAGGACATCAGTCTGGGCCATGGGGGCCTTTACTGACTGAGCCAACTCACTGACTCCTGAACTTATTTTTATATTTAGGAGAACTGACTCAAAGGAATCTATTAATAGCAATGTTATTTTGTAGTTGACTTTGAAGACTGTACATTGGCAGATTTGCTAAATGACCTTGGAATGTATGATACAAATACAAGTAAACAGTAAAAGAAGTGGTATCCTTATTTCTGACAGCAAAAATACATTCATTTGAGGAGGATATATTAGAGAAGAGAGACGGGGGATGGATAGGACTATATTTTATTGTATACATGCATGAAGTTCTCCAAGGATAAAAACATATAATGAATAAATACAAATGACTAACAAGTACATGGAAAGATGCTTAGGATGACCAATAATTAGATCAATGGAACACCACACTAGGGTATCATCTGGCACCCATATAAGGATGGCTATTATCAAAAAGACAAATCAGGATTGATGTTGGTAAGCATGTGATGAGAAAGTGAATCCTTGACCTGGTGGGCAAGAAAGTGCACTAATCCAACCAGTGTAGAGGACAGTTACAGAAGTCTGTCAAAGAAATAAAAATAAACTCCAGGATATGTGGCAATCTCTTTCCTGTATATGTACATTAGAGAACTGAAATTAATTCTCAGAAACATCTGTGTTCCATGTACACTTCACATTATTCACAATAGTCAAGATATGAAAGTAACCTACTGGGCCATCAAAAGATCAAAAAATAAAGAAAACATGGCATATACATGAATGACCATTTCATCCACAAAATGGGGAAAAGTCTACCATTTATGACAATACAGATTAGTCTGGAGTATCAGGCTACTTAAAACATCTAGATGAGAAAGACCATGGCAGGACAAAGGTCAAATTATCAGTTATATGATGTATAAATTCATGATATTCAATATACTTCTCTTTGGCTATAGTTAGTCATACTGTATTACCTATGTAAAAGTTATTAAGAAAGCAAATCATGTTGTGGACTCAGCACACACACACACACACACACACACACACACACACACACACACACATATAAATGTTACTGAGCCTGAATGTGATAAACATTTATTTTACAAGGTGGAGGTGTGTCCATGTCTGTGTCAAATTATTTAGTACTCCTTGCACACATACTGTTTTGTTTGTCAATTTCATTTCAATGAAGTTGGAGAAAGGATAAAATAGAGTAGAAAAGCAATGATTTCAAGTTGCTTTATTAACAGCTAAGAGCTTTGACCAACTTCCAAAATCACAAGGCTTCCACAATTAGAACAGAATTTTTCCACTAGAAATGAATTAATAACTGAAGTTCTGAACGTGCAGCATACACTAATCCTGGTTTTTAAAATCCCTAATGGGCTTTGTAGCAGTGCAATTTGGCAAAGTGAGTAAAATCCTCACATAATAGATAAAGGTAATTAGAGATGCAGAACCAATTCCTTTTAAATGCCCTGCATGCAATTTGGACCCTTTAGTTCTTTCTTTAGAAATGGGGAAATTGGTGAAGGGGAGAAATGCTAAGATTTAAGAGACAGTCTTGCTGCAGCAACCAAAAGGGATCTGGGACTTGAACACTGCAACCATTCCCCCTACCTACTTTGATTTTCTGAAATTGCTCCAAGAAACCAGGCACCTTAGAGTTCAATCTGAACCTTCAGAAAGTGTCTAACTTCAGTTTGTATTGCCAACACCAGCAGCCAACAACAGCAAGGAACTTAGGGAAACCTGTAGAAACATGTCTGAGGGAAAATGTGTCTTGTAAACCAAAGCCACACAATCTTTTTGCATATCTCATGGAAATCAGGAAGCACATATTTTTTTCAGCCTCTGAGGAATAATCTGGTTTACATACAAAGTAAGTGCCCACTTAGCCTTCAAACTGAACCTCATATTTGAGTAAATGTGTCACTCTGGGGCATTCCTATAACTTGTCAGTTGAAACTCAACCGTGTCAGAGACAGAAACAGAAGAAATGAAGCTTGGAGTTAGTGGCTAAAGACGGACTTCAGTAGTTCCTGAGTCTTAGGTGCAGCTTCTGGGGCTACAAACTGCATCCTTTAGGGCAAATGATGTGAGGAGTGGTTCATCAGATGGGGAGGAAAATATAGAAATAGACATAACTAGGTCTTGAACGTGGGTTATTATAGATCAGGTACTTGGATGGCAAAACCATCCTTTGTGTTCTCTGCAGAAGCATGCTACCTCCTCAGTGGGACCTCTTTGCTGTAGGGCTGAAGATCCATCAAAAACTCCCCCTGGCTC
This sequence comes from Peromyscus eremicus, assembly GCF_949786415.1. Classification (NCBI taxonomy): domain Eukaryota; kingdom Metazoa; phylum Chordata; class Mammalia; order Rodentia; family Cricetidae; genus Peromyscus; species Peromyscus eremicus. The sequence continues at coordinate 21,255,980 of NC_081433.1, forward strand.
AAAATGTATGTGGGAAAAACATACATTCAACACACATGGCACTCCAGAGCCATGGGGTCTTACTTCACCACAGACAGAAAATTCAGGAGTAGCTCTCACAACTCCTCCAAAGAAGAGACCAGTCCTAGCATGTAAAACATGGGGCTTTCTATGTCCATGTGCTTTGACTTTTTACCACGACTTCATTAAAACTGATGGAGCTGGGTGGAGGCAAGCCAAAACCTAGGAGAAGCAGAATCATCTTTAAAGTCATAGCCCATCACCTGCCTCAATATACAGACACAGAAACAGGACCCCAAAGTAGGTGAGTACATGAGAGCCATCCATCACATCTGAGGACTGCTGAGCCCCAAAGCAAGTCTTCCAATTGCCAGCTCAGGGTTTCTATACTGCCCTCTGTCAAGTGTGGCTAGGCTTCCTGGAGCAAGCTCTTGAGGACCACACAGATCCTAAATTAAATATGACTGATCCTCAAAATATTGAGGACAAAGCCCGGTGGGGGTGGCACACGCCTTTAATCCCAGCACTCAGGAGGCAGAGGCAGGCGGATCTCTGTGAGTTTGAGGCCAGCCTGGTCTCCAAAGTGAGTTCCAGGAAAGGCACAAAGCTACACAGAGAAACCCTGTCTCGAAAAAACCAAATATATATATATTGAGGACATTCCAGGAACTTGGTGGAGCTATTTCCTTAATGGTATTTTCTCTTAAAGTAGCTGGCTGGTTGTGCAGTCTTTATACAGCAAACTTCTTTATCTATTTGCTCCTGAGCTTATGAACAATTATAGCAGCTTAGTTATGTATTGGCTTGGGTTTAAGCCCGAAGCCCAAAGCCCTCTCCCCAAGAGTGGTCAGAAGCTAACCATTGGCTATATCTCTTTTATGTATGTTTTTATTTATTTGTGTAGTATATGTACATGCATATATGTCTATGGTGCATTCATACGAGGAAGGGCACAGACCCATGCACATGCATGAAGAGATCAGAAGAAGTGGAGTATCTTCCTCTATACTCTCCATCATAGTCCCTTGAGACAGAGTCTGTCACTGAACTGGAAGTCCAGATTTCTGCTTGGCTGGCAGGCCAGTCAACTCTCAGGATCTACCTGTCTACAACCTACAATGCTGGGGTTATAGGCACCTGTAGCCATGCCCAGCTTTTTAGGTGGGTGCTAGGATTTGAACTCATGTTCCCATGCCTGCACAGTAAGTACTCTTACCCACTGAGTGATTTCACCAGCCCTGGTTGTCTCTTTTAATAACTGCTCTGAAACACCTTCTAGCCACACTTTCTTAAATTCTCGAGTGTTTTATATAGTTGGCAGAGAGTGAAATACAAACCTATTTCTGATGATAATGCCTTTTAACAGTTGTCAACACTGATTTAACAGAAGGCTATAGCAATGCATGAACCCCAGTGGATTTCTCATCTTTATATATAACTTTGGGACACCATGAATAATAATTATATTTTTTTCTTCCCTAAAACTGACACAATACCTAAGCTGTGACTTACAATTTTGCTTCAACTTTTACTTTTCAAATGTACTCCATCATAGAAAACTTCCTAACTGTGTCATCTTAAGACTGTCACCTCTGTGGCCTCCGGGTTGCCCTAGACAAGAATGAAACTGCTTAGAGCAATGTTAGATTCCTAGAGGAGGGAGTGGATCTGTGAGTTTCTAGCCCCTGGCAAGGTTAAAGGTGTCTTTTCTGCCCTGCCCATCAAACATCCTTCCCTGGACCTTGGTTAGAAGCTTCTTGCAAAGGCTGTGATTTTTTTCCTTACTATTCTGTGCTTTAGGTTTGCTTATTCCAAATCCATGAGTAAATATAATTAATCTATCAAGTTGATTACTTCCTTTTTTCTCATAATAGCAAAGTACATGCTACCAAGACCAGTACACTGAATGCTTCCCAGATTTGTCTGTCATTTACTGTAGAGAACATTTTATTACAGATTCCTAGAACCCCAGAAATTGAAATTACACAGAGCTCCATCTGAAACCAATTACTACATCCAAACAAACCTGGAGCCAGCCATTCAGAGCATCCATCCTCTTCCCTATGGCACAAAGCATCCTACCACAAATGGACTAATCCTCCCAGGGACAGGCAGTGACAGGTGTTTTCCTGGAGATAAACTGACCCTGTCCTGCAAGGAATGGGCAGAAGGAATCCACAGGCTTTTCTGGGAGCCTAACAATAAACACAGCATGATCCCCAAGCAATTTTATATCTGTGAAGTTAAATTCTGGTGTTGGGTTTGAAGAAGCAAAGGTTTTGTGATCACACATGTGGTGCTTATGTATGGCATTATAAACTCAAAAAAAAAAAAAAGAAAAGAAAAGAACAACAACCAAAAAAAATGAGTGTTATTGCTTAGTGAGTACACATGTTAGCTATTAGTATATTATCTTCAAGTCATCTAGGACAATGTATTTTGTCATCTCCAGTCAGGAATTGACCTTAAAGGAAGGCAGCATGCTCCAGGTTAAAAGAGAAAAACAGACTAAAATAACTTCATGTAACTCAGAGAGAAAATTCCTTTACCTCCACATTGTATTCTGAAATATTTTTTTTTTTTTTTACTGCCAAGTCAAAAAATGGATGTGGTTTATTTGCCAGTGATAACTGACACAGATAAGTCTGAAAGTGTCACTTGGTAGCACATCTCTAGTCCACTGCACTAAGCCTGGGATGGAGATGGGTGGAACTGGTGGGGAGAAGAAAGGAGATATTGTTGCCATTCTTGTGTAAAAATATGCCATCTACAAGAGCAGTAAATTGTTTAAACATTTAATTAAAAGGGTGTTTTGTAACCTGTATGTTTTTAAAGATACACATTTGTTATACATTTAATAAAAGCCACTTATATAGGCACCACGAGTTTGTAATTGTTTTATGTGCATAATTTCTAATCTGTATGATTACTTCAGCAAAAGCATACACGAGTATAATACAATTTAATATAGTTTTATGCACTGCATTTTTATCTTTTTCTATGTATTCACAGAAATAGCCAATGCTGAGGTTTCTGTTGGAATTCTCCTTTAAATCTTTTCTCAATTTAACATGAATCCATCCTAAAAATACTGCCATTAGAAACTACTGCTGTTAAAAACATTTATATTTCTGGTTTGACTGGTCCAGGTACTCAGTAACTCCATGTACAAAGGCCTTGAACTTGAATAGAGTGGAATTATCTTGGGAACTGAAAGAAATACTGACATTATGGTCCCATTCCAGTCATCAGAAAGAAAATCTCTGATGCTGGGGCCAAGGGATCAGCATTGTGAAGTCTCTGCTGTGGGCTAACATATGACTTCGCCCCACCATCTCTCCTCCAGAGATCCTGAACGCAACCCCTCTTGACACATGTTACAGAGGGTACTACTGACAAATTCTGCCTCTATTGCACAGCTGAGGAACCAGTTCTCATATTTACATCCTAGGGGGAAGTGAACCAAGGAACCTAACAGACAATACCAATCTGTATTGGAAAACGCAAATATAAGAGCAATTGTTTTGAAATGAAAAACTGTTTTCAGCTGGGCATGGGGGCTCACACTTTTAATCCCAGCACCAAGAAGACAGAGGAAGGAGAAGGTCTGAGAGTTTGGTCTACATAGCCAGTTCCAGGCCAGTTAGGAATACATAGTAACACCTTCCTTCAAAAATATAAAAGTAATTTTTAAATGAAAAAAAATTTTCCTTTGTATATTATATAATTTTTGCCTTAATGTATTAAAACCATGAACATTTTCCTTAAATATTTGAGTACTGACTTAGAAGTTCAGCTTTGTTTAGACTGGTAAATCCACAGATTGGCTTCACCCCACCCCCTCAGTCCATTTCCCCAGGAAAGGTCTTTTCTTAGTCTCCACCAACTGCTCAACAAGTGAGAACCAGAAATGCTTGTAGGTGGACTCCAAGCATTAAACATTGCTGAACACTCTACCCACTGAGTTATTCCCATCCAGTTCTGTAGTGGGTATTCACTCCCCCCATGACCTTGAGCTAGCTGGCCCAATAGAGGTAGTGCTTCTTGGCTGGAGAGATGGCTCAGCAGTTAAGAGCACTAGCTGCTCTTCCAGAGGTCCTGGGTTCAATTCTCAGCAACCATACAGTGGTTCCCAACCACTGGTACCTTTTTCTGGCCTGCAGGCAAACATAGGGTACAAAATTATCCAATAAATAATGTGCATGTATAGAATATTTCTTCATGGTAGTTTTTGTCAACTTCATAGTGAAATGGTATATGGCACTAGTGGCTGGGGCTGGTTACTGCGGCAACGCTGGTTTGGTGGGCCCCAGAAAGGTCACAGTCACAACAGAACCCAGTGGTACTTTTTAGAGCTTTATTAGGAGAAGGAGGAGAGAGAGGAGGGTGAGAGAGGGAGGGAGGGAGGGAGAGAGAGAGAGAGAGAGAGAGAGAGAGAGAGAGAGAGAGAGAGAGAGAGAGAGAGCGCCAGAGAAGTACAGAGAGAGAGCATGGGGGTGCACATCTGGCTTTTAGGATGGGACAAAGTTGCCCACTGACGATGTAATAAGGTGCCGGACAAGACCCCCAAGCTGCGCATAATCAGAATCCTTACACATAGTTCATTTTTAAAAGTTAAAGTGGTAGTCCACGCTCAGTCCACTGTGAAAAACATGCTAAAACTTCATGTGTGAAACCTTGCCCCAGTGAGGAATCATTTTGTGGGGACTTAACTGAGCCAGAAAATGAAACACCAGGATCAGTGTATTTAAAGAGTTCCATGAGGGTTACCTATAGCACCTGACCCTGAACTGGGGAATACCATTGCTCCAAATCAGTAAGCAAGAAACACTGGTTCATGTCTGTACTGACTTCATACTGGAAAAACAAAACAGAGATGATCACACGCTGAAGAACACATGGGCAGCACTAACTGGATGCAATGGATTCTTTGTGTTTGTTTGTTTGTTTGTTTGTTTATTTCACATGAAGTTAAGAGAAAAATTGGGGGGGGGCAGACTCTTGGAGGAAACTGGAGAACAAGGTGCATAATAGATATGATTAAGACACTGCATAGATGAAATTTTCAAAGAATAAAAATATTGAAAACACATTTTAAAGAGCATATGTTAAAAAAAAAAAAGGAAGATACCCTTACTTTGAAGATGACTGCACCAAATCAAGAGTTAGGACTCAGATTCGATGCCAACTTCAATGATAGGATAGCATGATTTCATACAATGTTATAAACAGTAGAAAAACTTAAAACTTCTAATCTCTCTTTGGCAGCCCTCACCCATTGAAAGAGGCCTTACAGAAACTTAAAATTTTCCTGATAACTCTAGAAGTGATTACAGTTGATATCAAAGATAGTCAAAGAATTATTTAGCATAACTTTGGTTTGTAATTCCCCATAAGAGAAGCTGCTATATTATATGGATTTCATTTCCAATTATATTTAGCAGTAAAAAATTATAAGGACAGGAAAACTTGCAAAATTGTTTTAACATGCCAGTTAGCCAGCCAGTCTGGAGCATGCCTTCATGTGCAGAACCAATAGCAGTATCCAGAGGGTGACTTCTGTTTCTAGGGATGTCCAAGTGAGACAAACTATGACCAACTACTTTTCAACTTAGGAACACGTTCTTCAGTCTAAATTCATGGATCTTTGACAGGACCCCCTCAACCCTTCAAAGCTCTTGCAGCAGGGAGATGCCCATCAAAATGACAGCACTGTGAACAGAGCATTGAGAGACAACAGAGTATGAGAAAATGAATTGTTAGCATGGAGTTCCTCACTTTCATCACACAGAGAATTAGAGGGGCGATGGGAGGTCGGGTCGCAGAGAGAAGAGAGAAGAGCTTGCCCGCAGCAAGAAGAATAGACAGAGTTATGATCACAGGACACATCTGAGGCCCAGCAAGGCTTGGTGGAGGTGGTGATGATCCAAGTGAGTCCTGGAGAGGGGATCAGAAAGAGAAGATTTTGTGCCTGGGATGATGAGCAAAATGATTCCAGCTGAGAGCTGTAATGAGCTGGGAGCCAGGCCCACAAGAGACTTTAAACAAACAGCGTTTGAAACTTTATCTTGTAGGCAATGGGAAAACAGAAAGCATATGAGCAGAAGACGGGCATTATTATGGTAGAGCACTGGGAAAAATAACCTGACTACCAAGGATGGAATAAACTGATACAGGGAAAAGCCAGTAACAGAGAAGGCTGCTTAAATGTAGCAGGCAAGATAAAAATCAAGATGAAACCGAAACTAGTGAGAGGGAAAACAAGAGGCAACACTAATTTGAAATCAGCATATTTGTCATTTACATATAATTTGTTTGGGGAGGAACCAAACACTCCTCCAAGCACTCCCAAACCCACACGAGCTCCGTCCTCCAAAAGGAGGACGGCTTCACCTTCACATTGCCCTGTGTCTTCATAGAACACATCCCCATCACCACAAATACACAATCACGGCCATTAACCACAGTTCCACAGATCTCATGTAGGTACACGGAAAAATAGCAATAAGCTTACCTCTAGATCTAATCTATCCCCTGGGATAAGATGGACATTTTCATGAGATATCAAACTTTTAAATAGCCAGACTTCACTAAAGTCTTTACAAACTTACTCTTTCACAGATACTTTAAAGAATGGAGTATTGAAAGTAAATGTCCATGAAAACCATTTTGTTGTTGTTTTCTACAAGGTCACACTATGCAGTCCTAGCTGACCAAAAACTTGCTATGTAGACCAGGCTGCCATCAAACTCACAGCAATCTCCTGCCTCTGCCTTTTGAGTCCCAGTAGTAAGAACAAGTGCTGGTATTAAAGGTGTGCACCATCACTTCTGGGGAGACAAGCTTTTATACATTTTGGTATATGTTTATTCTTCAAAGGCGTGGTTGAAACATTGCCCTATGTATCTGCCATTACAGTATCCAGCATCAAGAATTTTCCTCCATTATCCACTCTAAATCTGTATAATCTGCTTTCTGTTTAGGCTTAATTTTCTCTGCTAATTGGAAGTGAGAGCGCTTCTGTCAATGGGAGACACACTAGCAACTTTTAGCCTCTTTTTCTATGTCTCTCTGTAGCAAAGCTCAGGGATTTCACCCTTCTTAATTACCAAAGCCTGATGTGTTTATATGGTTCTAGCTAGGATGAAGAAGGGAAGGAAGTCATAGTGTTCCTTGAGGTTCACTGTAGTAGCGTCCTGATCATCAACTGGTCATGGGGGAATGATTGGTCCCTGTGTTCATTAATTACCACAGAGACTTACTACAGAAAACACATGCTGACATGCTCTCTTCGTTGCAAAGGGTCAGTCAGTACACTCGGGAGTAATTTGCCACCACATAAAATTTATACTATTTTATGTTCTCTGAACATTGCACAAGTTCACCATTATATCTCAGGAACAGCAGGTTCATATTCTCAACATTGTCTCTCCCAACTGCAAATAAAAACACACCAAGAAAAGGGCGGACCAATGAGTGAAGTCCCAAATATCCCTTTTGAATTAACTTTCTTGTAAAAACACCTAGGGAAGATGCCTCAACTCTGCCACTTGAGACACTACTTACGAAGTGACTGAGTACATAGGCACTGAACGCATACATACAGCATCATCAGGTTTCAGTGTACCCTCATCCTTCTCACTGCACCTCTGCAAGAGAGAACCTGATGGGCACTCCTACCTCTTGGGCTGGAAATCAGAGCATGGAGCCTGAAGCATAGCAAAACCTCGACTTCATCCAGACTGTGACTCCTAGATCTTTATCAGGATAGATAAGCATTCAACTACTGGTGGCAATAACTGGAAACCATCATACTAAACATTTTTTTAACATTTAATGCATTTTTTCTATAAGTATGTTTTTACTTTTAAATGGCTCAGAAATTCCACATATTTACCAAGTACAGTCAGACATTTCAATATATGTACATAAAAGGCCCCCTATTTAAAAACGTATTTTTGGTATTATGGAACAAAAGAAGGAGATATGGTAGATGTCCATCAGAGAGTGACAACCCAATATAGTGACTGTAGAATGAGGATGCTTGGAGACCAAATGCACAGCATGGCGGCTATAGCTGATAACACTGCGCTGTACACCGAAAGGCTTTAAGGAAATGTGTCTCAAGTGCTACCGCCATAGACAAAAAGATAACTGTGAGGAGATGACTAGAGTCACTGGCTGGACAGCAGTGAGCATTTTTACTGCATACACATCAATCAAAACATCATGCTGTGCTCTTGAAAGATATACAGTTTTCATTTTAAAAGAAACAAATTGATACCCAATGGAATATTTGTTTCTGTGGGAAACACAAACTGTCAGCCCTTGAAATTCTAAACTCTTCATTCTGAAGTCTACCGGAATGGCAACCAACTAGATTCAGTGCTCTCGAAAAGGAAACGAGAAGATGGAAGAGGGCATGGTGACTGAGGATGGGGGAGGAGGGAAGGAGGGACAATGAGGCTAGCTCAAAAAGCCACAGGGAAACATTCATTTACATTTACCTAAAAATGCATATATACGTGAACACATGCACACATTTACTATAGTAATATAATTAAATATATCATATTCTATTAATAGTAATTCTATTCATAGTAAAATCATAAGAGAATATATTAGAAATATATTATAAATATAATATTAATTATTATATTTGATATGCATTACATTTAATATATACTACAGTTTAAATGATACCATGTAGGGTGATAATGCTTACCTAAAAGCCATAGACTTTCTAACAAAATTCCCAGCAGCAGTCTTAGGAAACGTCCCTGGAAGTTGTTGGTCAAGAGCCTAAGAGGCTCCAGAAACAATAGAGGCTATCATCACTGCCCTCGGTTGTTTCCCAGAACTAAAGGGAAGACCCTATTGCTGAAGATACTACACCCTGGACACAGACTTGCAGGAATTGAGCTAGAACTGACATGGAAGGCTCCTCCCTGAGTATTAGTTCTCAACATTTCCTGAGGTGCTCTGCAAGCTGAAAAAGGAATAAAGCAATCAATAGTCCTACGCCACTCTAAAGCTTTCAAACTGTAACAATGCTCAGCAGAGCCAGACATCTCCAAGGGTGCAGTAGTGGTACTCACATTTTGGGAGTAACAAACAGCCATCAAATTTGACTTAAGGCCCACTTAATAGAATAGAATTCAAGCCTAGTACTGTAAATCTTGCCAACTATCCATGATGAGGGTACACTGAAACCTGATGATGCTGTATATGTTCAGTGCACAACCCCAACTAATACATCTCCAATATATCCCCTACACTTAAAGCTCAGGGAACAACTAAGAAGAGAGAAAGAAAAGATTGTAGGAGACAGAGGATCAGGAGACCTGACATATCAGTGTCTTCTCGACATAACAGGGAATCTCCATTCATGAAATCGCAATATAGTCACCTAAACAAGACTAGCACAGTGACAATACTAGTTGATAGGCCAACAGGTATGGGGAAGTCTACAAGACCCCCATCCCTACAAGAAGAGTTACAGACAATTGCTGCTGGGAGAAGAAGATTCAGTCTTCTCCATAGACAAGCCCCTGGTCTGCTAGCCAATCCCAAGTGGTCAGCCTTAAACACATGTACATAGGAGCAACATTAAGACTGAACAAAGAAAGAGAGAGAATGTGTGTGTGTAACAACAACTAATGAAGAAGTCAGGAATAAAAATAAAATAAAATGAATATGTTTATATTTTTCACCCCACCTAGAACCCAAGGACATTTGGCCACATGTGATGCAAGCCCTGAACTGGGAGCACATACAGAACTCATTGCTAGAGTAAGCCTGGCTTTCACTGACATCATTAATGGCAACTACTTGGAAGACCCTAACTTCTCCACACTAAATATAGAAAGACAACTGGTAAACAGGTCAGGCAGCCTGAGTCCTTCCTTTGGTTCTGTCACCATAGCCCAAGCTCCTGACTTCCTTAAAATGTTCCTTCTTTTGGCTGGGTGGTGGTGGTACACACCTTTAATCCCAGCATTCTGAAGGTAGAGCCAGGGGGATCTCTGTGAGTTCAAGGTCAGCCTGGTCTAGAGGGTGAGATCCAGGACAGGCACCAAAACTACATAGAGAAACCCTGTCTCAAAAAAAATTTTTTTCCTTCTTTCATTAAAGACATCCATTTGGAGCCGGGCGGTGGTGGCGCACGCCTTTAATCCCAGCACTCGGGAGGCAGAGCCAGGTGGATCTCTGTGAGTTCGAGGCCAGCCTGGTCTCCAAAGCGAGTTCCAGGAAAGGCGCAAAGCTACACAGAGAAACCCTGTCTCGAAAAACCAAAAAAAAAAAAAAAAAAAAAAAAAAAAAAAGACATCCATTTGATGAGCATGCAATACAATCTCTGAAAGGCGACAATATAATTGTCACCCTCTGGAAGATACAGGCACTTCCTCGCATACATGAGCAAAAGTTGGAAAAAGCAAAATGTGTATCTTCCTAAGAAAGACAATAGTACAGGGAAGAAGTTATTTTGAATGTATTATTTTAATAGAACTCCAAAGGACACTGCATCCCTGAAATAAGTAGAGGGCCATAAGAGGAAGACAGGGGAAGACAGGAAGGCCCACATAATGAGAGCCCACAATGATGGCCCTGGGAAGCAGTCAGCATTGTGGAAGGACACCACTCAGCAAAAGCTTCAGCAAAGTGTTCCAAGACACAGGGCCAAGCACAAAGACCCGAAGACTAATAAGGAAAAGCAACAATGGAGACTGGCACACGGCAGTGGGTATACAGCACAGGAGTAAAAGATGCCAAGGCAAGGAGTTGTTAAATAATCCTATTTAAAGTGTACTTAGAAAGCCAGGCATTGGGCTGGAGAGATGGCTCAGAGGTTAAGAGCACTGACTCTTCTTCCAGAGGTCCTGAGTTCAATTCCCAGCAACCACATTGTGACTCACAACCATTCATAATGAGATCTGGTGCCCTCTTCTGGCCTGCGGGAATACTGCCACCACCGCAAGCCTTTAATCCCAGCACTCGGGAGGCAGAGCCAGGCAGATCTTTGTGAGTTCAAGACCAGACTGGTCTACAGAGCAAGATCCAGGACAGGCACCAAAACTACACAGAGAAACCCTGTCTCGAAAAAAATCAAAAAAAAAAAAAAGAAAGAAAGAAAGAAAGAAAGCCAGGCATGGTAGCATACACCATTAATCCCAGCACTTGAGAAGCTGAGGCAGGAGGATATCTGTGAACTCAACACCATCCTGGTCTACAAAGCAAGTTTCAGGCCAGTCACAACTACGGAGCAAGACCCTGTCTCAAAAAAATAAATAAAATAAAATAAAATAAAAAATAAAGTCTTCTAAAAAGAGCAAAATCAATGTACTTGTCTTTTAAGAAAAAATTGTCCTTTAGCAAGCCAATCACTTCAGTGTTAATTTATTAACTTGAAGCAAGAGATAAGTGCCCCAAACACCATTATGCAAATCTCCCCACACCTAGATTATGCATTTTTACAGGTCTATGAGAGACACTATCGTAATTTAGAGGATTGTGTACTGAATGTGAAACCAAAACAATGGAAAGAGCTAGAAAATCAAAACTAGTGGGATCGACTATAAGTTGTTAGAATACTGGTATCACAACCCAACATGTACAGCCATTATCAGAAATGCCTAGCTCAGGGCTAGGGTGATGTATTAGTCGGTAAAAAGCTTGCCACTCAAGCCTGAGGGCCCAGGTTTGAAGCCCCAGCACCCACATAGAAGTCCCTGAGCTCCTGTGGCCGAAGCTCTCCTAATCTGGAGAGCATCTGCACTGGCAAGGTCAAAGGGGCCCATTCACTCCTGCTGTCTAGGCATTGGGAATCCAACTGACACCCTGATGGCTTATTTATTAGCTATGCTAATGCAATCAATCAGCTTCCAGCCAAACCTTGCTGGGCCAGAAGCAATTCTGACGTTGGAGGCATATGTGGGCAGAGGCTGTAGAGGAAAAAACAATGGAACTTTCCCATATCTAAGCTTTGATCCATTCTATGTCGATATGCAACTTAACACTTGAAGGGCAAGTTCCTGCTTTAGAGTGTTGTTATTGAGAGGCAAATCTGTATAACTCCCTGTCATGAGAACTTCCTCAGAGGATCTGAAAAATTTATTAAAAGGGTAATTAAACAGATGTACATTGAAACCTTCACAAGCCTGTCGATAAAACATACACATTTTATCTTCAATTTCCATGAATCATTAACAAGAAATTGATCATATATTAAACCACCAAGGAAATCTTATATCTCTACTTCCTTTCTTCCAAAATTCTAGGATCAGAACAAAGACCCATCTCCTTTTTCTATGAAATGCCCCAAATCCCTTAGAAATGTCAAACTATTTTGTTTATAAAAGGGAATTGGCGCAGTTAGAAAAAATCAAATCTAAGCTATAAGTGAAGACCTATTTAGATGACAGATATACCAAATTAAGGCAAATCATAGCAAGTGGCCTGTGAGTACCACTTTGGGTGTGCTAACCAAGCCCCAAGGGGTGTCAAAATGCCCAATTTACCAATAAGGAAACTGAAGATTCTGTATGTACCTCCATATCGTACCACAGGTAAACAAAGGAGATGGGCTCAGGGTCTACATTCACCATGCTGAAAATCCCACCCAGCTTCCAGGATGAAGATTAATTAAATAAATGTAATTACATGGAACTGAAATAAATGTAAACAAGGAGAAAACACAGCTAGGAAAACAAATAGAAAAATTTAAATCTATTGCCCGGAGAAAATGTACTCTGTAGGAAAGCTTTGTTCACCTCATGTTCTGAAATGTTGATCCTGATTTATATTTATGAAACCACGTTTTCCAACACTTTGTCTGAAATTAGGACACACTAATGTGTAACAGCGGCTGGTGACATCTGTCGTAACTTTTGATCCTGAGTGTTAGATTTATTCTAGCCTGACTTTGGGGGGGGGGGGGTGGACTGGAAGCCAGTTGGGAGTGAAACAGGCTATAGATAGATGTAAGTAAACAGGATGGTCAAGAACAAGGGAGATCTGTGGTCCCTTTCATCAACTACAAACATTCTCAGACTGATGACATGTCAAAACACTCTTAATAGTATATTAAGTCACATTACCTACTAACGTCCTCTGGCTATGGGTGCCTGTATTAAAAGTCTATATTCAGAAATTCAGATACAGACAGGTTTTTAGTAAGTTGACACCTGTGTTGGTGTGTGTGTGTGTGTGGGGGGGGGTTGCATGATGCAATGAGTTAACGTTACCAGATTCTGCCAGCAAATGACAAGATGGAGTATTACCACACAGCAATGAGATCTGCAGGCTGTCATAAATGATTAGCATGAATACACAAGTTCACTCTCTTCCATACTCGATATATGCACATACACACACACACACTCACACACACACAAAAAAATCATGCTTTGCAAATCAGAAGTGTCGATCCTCAACAAACATTTGCAGGGCAAACAGGTCGCAGACTCAGTCCAACCAGAGAATCATTTTCTCACCCTTCTCAGACAGTTTAGCTTCTTAGGACTTGATAGCCGCTGTGCTTAACTTCTGCAAAGGGTTCTTAAGACAAATCCTTCTCTAGAGATTTGCTAAATCGTCTGAAGAAACCATTTCACTCTTGGCTTTTCACCCTAACAGTTCTCTCCCACTGTGATGTCTTTAGACACCTGCACTCACACTTCACTGGGAGGAACTATACATTATGACAGCTATGAAAATTCAACTCCTTAAATGCCACCCGCTAGCCAGCCAGCTCTTCTGAACTTTACGAAGACAAGATTTGAGATTCTCAAATGTTAAAATGAGCTCCATTCAAAACATAATTATGCACAGTCAGTTGAAGTCGACAAATGAGTCTTCATGCCTGAGAACTTTTTTATTCAAAGAAACAATGAAAAAAAAAACTGAATTGACACTAATATAAAAATTCCATAAAAGGCATAAAAACGATGCTAGGATACCTATTAGAAAACTAAATGCCGTGTGCTATAAAGTCTGTCTTTTTCCCAGGGTTGTATACCCAATTAATGGGCAAAGATATTAAATTTATATTTAATGCACTTTTCCAAGCTATCTAGACACATGCTGAGAGTTTTTGGATCCAAGTTTACATTGGAAAAGCAACTAACTTTATGAAAGCCAATAAACACCCATCCTGAAATGGTTGTGAATGGAAGTAAAGTACTGAAATGAAATCTGAATATGTTTGCTGTGTTTCAGCCATTAGTGTTTTCTGATATCCCTGAGATAGAATATTTCAGAAATTTCTCTTCTGAGGATCCCCCTAAAAACGCACGTTTCAGGAGCTATTTACTACTGCCTTATGGCAGAATTCAGACAGACTCACAACACGGTGGTTTGACATTTTAAGTCCTGAAGAGGTGTTGTTTAATCACATCAAGATACAGCATAAAGACAAGTATTAGTTACCTTCGGACAAAATATCCAACATAATTACCTAGTGGGAGGAGGCGATGGATATTGGCTCATGGTTTCAGAAATGTCAGTGCACAGTTGCTTGGCTCATTTGCCTGAGCAGGCCTTAGGGGAGCAGAGCCTACATCAGAAGCTATTCGCATTGTGGCCGATGCAGGAAGCTGCTAACATTAGGAACCCAGGGCCCACCGGAAATTTTCTACAAACCATCCTCAGTCATCAGCCACTCTCTACCTCCTAAAAGTTTCAACCTTGCAGAATACCACCACTAACCAAGAAACAAACACTCGGAACAGGAGGAGCCTGGGCAGCCACTTCTGAGTCAAACTGGAATAGCACCAGGATGTAAAGTTAGAGCAAGATGCTTCAGTCCTGAAATCACACTACTTGAAGCCATCCTGAAACATCTACCTGCTTCTTCACAATTCTGTGGTGTTATAATGAGTGCAACAAAATAACCCAAAAAATACATACATTATCCCACACCCATAATTTATGGTTTGTTTTTGTTTTGTTTTTGTTTTTTTTTTTAAGCTGGCTCTAGCTGACTAATTTAGGAAGTAACCTGTTTGATTTTCTGACCTTAGAATTTGGAGACTTGAGGCTGACAGGAGAACACTGTGTTACTCTAAACTTAGTTAAAGTCAGGAACGAATGTCATGTGTTAAGACAGAGTCATCTCCATCTTTCAGACAAAAACCCCTTCCGCACCAACAGGAGTGTTGGGGCCAACAGTACTCAGTTGTCCTCCCCAATTGTGAGTCCCCCCATTTTAGGACTGTAGATATGACAGAGTTTCTCAAACTGTATTAATTCTGGGAGCCTTTCCCAATGTCCTTGAAAATAAAAAGGCTACTCAACCTAAATGTAGTAATTGGGTTACACAATAAGCATTCATGCCCTAACAATGTAGCACACTATGCAATTCTGCAAACTTCAGAATCTCACATGGCTACTCTTTCTGTTTCATACTGATCTGTGCATGCACTGGCTTCTGCTCATGCTAATGACTAAAATTCTAGTTTAAAGGGGAAATGGTGATATAACTTGGAGATATGAATGATCTTAAACTGGAAGCTTTGGCAGAGCTCTGTGGGATCCCCAAGTCCACTGATGAGCCCCAGTGCTTCTAGGGCACCGTTTTCTGTTTATTTGTTTGTTTGTTTTTGTTTTTATTTTTTGGTTTTTCGAGACAGGGTTTCTCTGTGTAGTTCTGGTGCCTATCCTGGAACTCGCTTTGTAGACCAGGCTGGCCTTGTACTCACAGAGACACACCTGGCTCTGCCTTCCGACTGCTGGGATTAAAGGCATGCACCACCACTGCCCCGCTCAGGGCATAGTTTAGAAACCAGTAGTAGACTGAAAAAATGATCACACTCTGAATCACTTTCTCCCAGTGGATAGGCCAGGTCAGGTCACTAAGAGGCATGGAAGTAGAACAAAGTTGTATGTTTTGATTCCACAGCACTTGTGGCAATATGGCAAGCTTAAAAAGGCCACTTCAATTTCACAGGTACTCCCTACATAATAAACTGAGGACTCTGTTGCAGGGTCTTTGCTGGTCAACTTTTCGTCTGTGACCCTACCTTTTCCTCCCCTAAAAAGCTGATTCCCTGGGTGTGTTCCAGTAAAAGTCCTATACCACTGTGTATCTCATAGTTTATGTCCCAGGAAACATCCTATACCAGTGTGTGATCTCAGAGTCTATGTCCCAGGAAACAACCTATACCAATGTGTATCTCTAAGAGTCTATGTCCCAGGAAACATCCTATACCAATGTGTATCTCTAAGAGTCTATGTCCCAGGAAACATCCTATACCAATGTGTATCTCAGAGTCTATGTCTCAGGAAACCCAGCTAATACAAGTTACTTTAAATGAAAAACAAAAATTGGAGGAAAAAATTAAATACCCCAGCTAGTCAACCAAAAATATATTGTAGGTGATATTTATTTCTTAAACATCATCTCACAGTTTTATTTGGGACTGCATAAACACTCAGAAATTCAACCTCCCAATTGTTGTATGTGAAAAGCCAACAATTTGAAAACCAGCACAGCATTATTTCCATTCCACAGCTGCTGTGTTCTCTGGAGTTTTGGCTAGTGGTGGGCAGACTGACCATATGGCATATACCTAACACTGCAAGCTCAGCAGAGAACAGCTTCCAGCCTTATTGTGTTTGCAAAGATGTCCTCATCTACAGCAGTGACAGGAGACTTCTCTCAAACATATCAATCCAAATGGAATCCCCTGTTAGAAACTCTTCCTTATCCCAGTGTCTCCCAGAGTGCCTGGCAGATTACTGACACACAGTATTTGTTGAGTAAAAAAAAGAATCAGTGGAACTCAGCTTCTATAGGCCCTTTAAGGATGGTTATTTCCATGAAATAGAATTAGACAACAGAATTCCATCAACTCCCTTAAAATAGTAGCCATGATGATGACATATACATATTTTAATAACAGAACTCACTTAAAGAGTTGTGCTATGCTGATGAGAGTCCCTGACCTGCAAGCATTACTGCAATATATCCATAATGTATCAGAGGGGCACATTTCAACATTTAAAGTTAAAGAAATAGATAGTGATTTTTTTATTGCAGTCACAAGTACAGTGCCATAAGTTGTCAACTGAAAGAAATGACTGCCTATAAATTTACTGTATGTTATGAGCACTGTTTTAAATGGCCACGAGCAGGTGTCTGCTAGAGACTTGTACAAAGCAAAGAGGTTCATAAAAATATAAATGAACAGTGAAGCTCTATCTTAGATCTTATAATTTAAGAGTCAACAGAACACAACGTTTTACTTTTAATTTGAGTAATAGGCTGAAATGCATTACCCACTACTATAAAGATAATTGTGCAGTCTATCAATTTGCCATAATGACTAACAAAGACAGTATGTTGTATTATTACTTTTGTTTTCAAAGCTATAACCCCTTTTTTATAAAAAGGTAAAAGCTGGGTAAATGGGGCTTCTTTAGGGCTTGGAGTGATCAGGATCAGAAGAGGAGCTTTTCATGGCATTCGAGTGACTCCCCTTAAAAACATAACCATTGGATGAATTAAAATGACTGATTTGACTAGAAGTAGGTGGGGCAGCCATCTAGTACCCAATTCTGTGAACATCAGCTACAACTGCATTCAACCACATTCCTGAAACTGGAGACATAGGCTGAATAGCCCATAATGAGGTTACTTAGCCACACTCAAGATATCTAGTAGATGACTGCTTAAAATGAAACAGGCAAGTACATGAGGAAAATATGAAGAATTTCAGATGGATAAAAACTGGGCTAAATCTCAGAAGTGAAGGAAATGATTCTATCTCAGATTCCTACATTTCTATCTCTTCTTCCCCAATTTCCCCATTTTATCCACAAAAGAAACATTGAAACAACAAAGTGTATCCACCAGCTGTGATGATTGGGATATGGTTTGTGTGTATCCCCCAAGTCCTATATGCTTAAAGTTTGCTTAAAGCTTGGTCTCTAGAATATCAACACTGAGAGGTACTGGAACTTTTATGAAGTAGAGCCCAGTGGGAGGTGATATTGCCATGGGCAGAAGGGATAAAGCAGGTTGGAGGACTAGATTTGTTAGCATAGAAGAGGAATGTGTTAGGAAGCACACAATCAGCAACTTCAGATGTCTCTTGGTTTCTTGTCTCACCATGTGATCTTTCCATCTTACACAGACTCCAACAAGACATATCTTGTCCTTGGATGGGCATGGTTGCACAAGGCTTTGATCCCAGCACTTAGGAAGCAGAGGCAGAGGCAGGCAAATTTCTAGAAGTTCATGGCCAGCCTGATCTACACAGAGTTCCAAACCAGTTGAGGCTACAATAGTGAGATCTGTCTCAAGACAAAAAAAATCAAAAAAAGAAAGGAAGAGGTTAAGAGAGAAGAGAGGGGGAAGAAGGGGAGAGAAGGGGAGGGAAAGGGAGGGGAGAGAAGAGGAGGGGAAGGGAGGGGAGGAAAGGGGAGGGGAGGAGAGGAGAGAAGAGGAGAGGAGAGGAGAAGAGAGGAGAGGAGAGATCAATCTTCCTATCTATCACCTAAGCATCATGTGTTTTGATAAACAGCAACAAAAACGGACTAAGGAATCATTGTGCTGCAAACTTAAGATCATACTTGATACAACCTAAGACCTCTCAGACTTCAGTGGTCTCAAGGTGGCAGCAACCCATACCAAATGTGCAGTTTTAAGTGCAGACTAGCCCTTCAGTGTCATTGATCTGACTGAACCTTCTCACCAAGTGTGACCCTGAACTTCTTACTAGCTCCCGGAGGAGTTGGTTTCCAGCAGGACCTGCCTCACTGGGCTATTATTGCTCAGGTTGGGTGAAACAACTGCCATTGGCCACAGCACAGGCACTCATGTCTAAACCAGGGGTGGTCCTCCAGGACCAGCACTGCAGGAGGACAAATAGTCATAGGA
This sequence comes from Peromyscus eremicus, assembly GCF_949786415.1. NCBI lineage: Eukaryota > Metazoa > Chordata > Mammalia > Rodentia > Cricetidae > Peromyscus > Peromyscus eremicus. The sequence goes on from NC_081433.1 coordinate 21,274,860, forward strand.
TGAGACTGGCCTTACATCAAACAGCAGGGGTTAAAAACTTGAAATGGACATTGTCACAGCATAAAGGCCACCTTAGTTTCGGTAAGTGCACTCCAATGTTCCTCCGATAATCAAATCACCTCACAGGACATTTCTCAGAATGAAACTCCACAATTACCTGTGACTAGATTGAAAGCCACTGAAAACTTTACTGTTTAAAACAATTTCAAATAGGTTTAATAAAATTCTGTTTCTATGCTTTTTTAAGTGAATAGACCTGAGAGTTTCAGTAAATACAAATTGTGTTTGGCAATGTAAACCAGGCTTTGAATGTCATCATCTCCAAAGTCCCCTTTAAAATGTATTCAATGTAAAAGAAGTTCAAAGGTCACTATTTTCAGTTTACTGCCATAACTAAAATCATAGCTATACTTTTAAAAATAATTGCCAGTTAGAAACTTAATGAATGATCATCCTTTGCCACCACAGTTCAACTAAAGAACAGTTCCTCCTGGTGGCCATTTTACACTACCAGAATTCTGATAACTCTTCCACCCATCTCCATGGAAGCTCGACATCCAGTACTAGGTCTTTTAACTTGTCTGGTTCTCTTGCAGTACTAACTGTCCTTTGGTTCCTTTTCGGGGTGACCTTTGGAGGGTGACCTTTGAAGGATGCTTCTTCCAATGTCCTTCAGAACCCAGGAGAGAAGGGAGCCTATATAAACAAGTCCGTTGCGGGTTCGGTGTCATCCACCCTGAGTGAATCTCAGTGTCTCCGAGTTATAGACCATATACAAGTGACAAATGTCCTTGTTGACTCCAGCAGCAGCCATTCCAGTCACTTCTAGGCTTTCGGGTCCTTCCCGCTGAGGCCCCAAACACCATGAACAGCCATCAGTATTACAGTATGCTAAACTAAACTCCTGTTCCACAGAACCCACGAGTATAATGAAACAGTGGGGCCATTAAGTGTGTGATAGTTTGATATAACAGTAATTGCGACCATTATGTACTTCACTGGTGGAACATAGTCTAACCAAGAGCACGGGCTTGGGCTTTATGTCTGCACTTTAATGTAACTATTGGGTCAACTCCCATGAAGAATAAACACTTCATCATTCAAATCTCAACAGTATTTACTGTATGTTTTCCAGTGATATTTGTCCACAAAGGAAAACACTTCAATTGAATACCACACTTGCGGCATATGATTTCACAGTCATTTTTCCAAGAAAAAGGAGTAAGCTTTTCTTCCAATCGAATACAACCAATTATCTTTTGGCATAATAACAGAGAACACATGGCCTGCAAAGTCTAATGTTTTCAGTATTCCTTTTACCAAACAAACAAAGAGAAAACAATCAAACCTTGCTATTCCTGTTCTAAATATCCGGAATCTTTGGTGAGGAAATTACATTATATCCCTTGCAAAAAGGTCCATATCTAAATTAGGTAATAATCTAGATTAGTTAATAGTTTCAAATTATTAAAAGCTGATATAACTATGGGTAACATTTATTTCTAACTTCAGAGAAAACAGGGTCATTTTGAAATGACAGAGCTGATATCATGTCAAAAATGACCTAGTTATTATTGCTTTTCTCCCAGTGTAGAAGAGTACACATTCAGACCTAGAATACAATCGCTCCCATATATTTGTGCTTTCATGTGTTTGCCTTATTAAAACTATTTTCAATGGACGGTATCTGCAAGAATATATACACAACCCTTCTGCCCATTTTCAATTATCCAGTAACAAGCAGCCATCATTATACACTCTCTGGGCAGTATCAGCCCCACTCCTCGTGTGAGAGAACTCATGAACCACAGGATGGTCCTGCCAATAACCTTGGTAAGCAGAAGAGTCAACTGGGAGTTTACATTCTTAAAAAAATAATAATGCTTTTACTATCTTTTAGATTAAAAATTGGATACTCAGCAAAGCTTGGTGTGCACATATGGTTAATCATTTCTCCACATCTTGTTTAAATACTTAAAATATTTCACATGAAAGAGTCTGTTGCTCCTGAACTCCCAAGAGATCTATTGCAAGCCCCGCTCTGAAGGACTGCCCTTATTCAAACCCTATTTGTTTGTATATACAACATCAGCAGTGCCCAAGCAAACAGATCAATGACTGATAAGCTCCAGCTTGTGCTGTCAATTTGGTCTTTAACTTCTCTGGTTAGACACCCAAGACCCTGTTCTCAGCCTCCGCATGTCTCCTGGTTCTGTTTCATCTATGACTGTGTTTTTACCTCCACCAAACACTGGCTGATCCATGAAATCTCAGTCTCATTAGAAGGGTGGATGTTTGTGGAAAATATTTTGAAGGGGAAAAATAATTTACCAAAATTAATAATAGCATCGATAATAACAAAACCTGTGAATATTAAATGATATGTTTGTAGCAACTTTATCATCCTGAAGTTTGTATATAATATAGTATAAGTAGATATTTATACTCTCATTTGTCCAGTAAGAAATGTTGCAGCTGAGGAATCTTCCTAAAACCACAAGAGAAGTCTAAAGTAAAATAAGGATCATTAAGGAAAAAAAAAAAAAAAAAGAAAACAATTTGATCACCTGATTCCAGTTCCTAAAGTCAGGTCAATTAGTGTGCATTCTCATATCTACTGCAGCACTACCAAGGCTTACCATTCAAACACTCTCTTAATATACAAACATAATCCATTGTAACTACTCTAAATTAAAAACTTTATTATTATTCTTTGGAAGTTCTATAGGCAATATACCACTGAATGAATGCACTCCCCCCAATTAGTTTAAATGAGAAAAAGGCAATATTTTATTATAATCTCACAAAATAAATTTTGTATTTTAAGGAATATCTTCAGAGGAGAGAGACTCTCTTTGCTTATTCGAATTGCTAGAAACATTTACAGTGCTGGCCACCTCTACAAGGGGCTCAGAAGCCTGAGGAGGAGTTTGTTCATCAGCCTAACAGGTGGCATAAGCTTGTCTCATAGACAAAAGCATGCACAGAAACACTGAAAACACTGAGCTGGGAGGCTTGAGTTTTTACAATAGATGTAAAGTATAGAATAAAGAGCAGTCAAGAATGAGAGTGGGAGCCAGTGAGATGGTTCAGTGGATAAAGGTGCTTGACACCAAGCCTGACCACCTAAGTCCCATCCCCAGGGCCCCACGTGGTGGAAGAAGAGAACTAGGCACTACAAGTTGTTCTCTGACCCCCACATGTGTACTGAGCACCCCCCTCATGAAAATACAAAATTGATGTAGGTTTTCTTCAAAGAATGGAAGTGGGATGGTGGACTAGGGTAAAATTTTATTGTCAGTGAATATATGCTTAATGTTAAAGGCATCAGAGAAACACTTGATTTTCATCTGAATATGAACTGGACTATAGACATGAGTACTAAGCTTGTATCTTGAATGTAACCCAGAGTCCATGTGTTGAAGGGTTGTTCCCAGGCATGTGCAGCCCGAGGTAATGAATGTTTTTGTTTGTGAGGAATACTAGCAGAGGAAGTTAGGACACTGTGGGTGTTCCCTGAAGGGGTTAAAAAGACACTAGGCTCTCCTCCCTTTTCTTCCCAGCTACTGTGAAATGAAAAGGCTCCTGTTGTAACATTCAACTCAAAGCAACAGGTCCAACCCAAAAGGTCAGGTGATCGACCATAGGCTAACACCACTGACACCATGACCCAGACACCCTACAGTTCATTTTCCTCCTATATTGTCACTGTGGTAGGAATATAACTGACCGTAAGAGGTCAAACCATGTTCAAATATGGTAAGATTATACTTTAAAGTAGTGTTCCACCTATAAGTTGCTTAAGAAAATACCACAATTATTTTAAGAAAGAATTTCTAGATGAGAAAACCTCACTGTGAGGAGGCCACTTTAGTGAGTATTGGAGCTGGGATCTAACGTGCTCCACACCCATTCCCAGAGATGCGGTTCTGCCCTTGAAGAAACCCTCCTCATTAGGTCAATACAGCCTGTGTTCTGGGACAACATCTATTTCATACTAAACACCCAGCTTTGAGGATGCTTGGGAAGTTTATTGTCAGCACTGTTTTTAGCTGATATGGGTGAGTTCCATTGTTAGGTAAGTTTTCAAACCATTTTTTAAATTAGATGGTCTATGAAAGGCCAAACATTTAAGAAGTCAAAACTCTCCATTGGGAAAATATGTAGATAATCTTCAGTCATTCAACCTATATTCAGTCAAGCATGACTGTAGTTCTGTCAAGTGTATGTTCATCAGTATAAATTGGTGCCAAGTGGAAACAAGGAGAAATGACACCAGAGGAGATGAAGCTGTCACTCAGAAATGGGTTCCAGAGCTTAACGCCTAAAGTTTACAACTAGAGAATCTACTCACCATGAACATTTTTTTTTAATCACCAAGGAACCATTCATAGCTGTAACAAAAATGTTCTTAACATTGTCCCACTGCCTAGAAGCACTGTGAAGGGGCCTTTTCCGTGCTGTCCCTTGGTGGTCTTATTCACACAAGTCAATAAAAAGAGATCATGAAACACAAAAGACGATTATAACCACAACTATAGCTCCCCAGCCCAAGCTATAATAAGTAGTACTAGATATATTCTTGCTAGAGATGTATTGGCCTTCAAAATAAGCTCAAGAGCATAATTGCAAATTATCTCTGTCCCAGGCTTACTAGGACAATGAAACTTCCAAATGCTCCATATCATTAAAATAGAACTGAATACCCAAACAACACGGAGTACTTAAGACTGTTCTCATTAGAAATAAAAACCAAGCCTGGAAAATATTTTCCCTCCATTGCAGAGCAAGTGTCTATGGTCAGAACCAGCTAAGTGCCTGCATGGCACTCACATAAACTCACTGTTTAGTCCTGATCTTACCTCCCCCTAAAAGGAAGGGCACTACAAAGATGAGCACTGAGGGCCTCCACTGGGGACTGGCATGACTGAATCTGGCATAATAAACTGCTGTTTACCTTTTGGATTCTATTTATGCCACATGCACATTGTTCATCATTATTAAATGATCCTTTTTTATCTTTCTATGACAGTTACATATTTTAACAGGTGACAGTTTGCCTTTATAAGCAGCAAAACACTGGTTTATTAGTATTCTTGTGTGGCATAAAATAGGGTTCATTTTTTACTGAAATAACTGGAGGAAAGAAACATCAATTGTGCAGGGTTCTGAATAGCTCAATGTGGGTATAGAAGGTACTGGCAATAAATTAAGATAGGTTTGCCTTATTTATGAGTCTTAGGTATTCCTTCACAGTTGCTACTGTGCATGAATTTTAAGTGGCCCTTTGATGGGAGGACTCATCTGAAGAAGCACCATAAACTCGTGCATAGTTTCACAATTAATCACTTGTCTGCCATAAACTCAAGGGATGAAATCCAATGATTCAACCACTCAGAAGACTGTCCCTGGCTCCTGACCACAGCAATGCTGGAGAGACAAGAAAGAGAGAAGAAGGAGGAGGGGGAAGGAGAGAGAGAGAGAGAGAGAGAGAGAGAGAGAGAGAGAGAGAGAGAGAGAGAGAGAGAGAGAGAAGTTATGCTGTTACTGAGTCAAGAAAAGGGCAAAACCCATTTCTTATTCAACATAGAGGCTGGGAAAACTCCTAAAAAAAGCCATCAGTGCCCCTGGGGTCTCCTGGAACAAGGTCTGGGGCAATCCTCAGTTTACAGCTTAAGCTATTCCCATTGTGGTCGCCAGAAAGAGACAACACTCCTGCCAGATGCCATTTTAGAGTCAGAGCTGCCAAAGACTGCACAGGCTGCTGCTCATATTTATATTTAATAATAAGCATAAACAAAAACCTCTTACACATAATAGCTGTATGCTTTGCAGAGGAGGCAAACAGCCCATCTCTAAAAGAACACCAGTGTCTGGTGCTGCTGACGGAGCCCAAGTTAGTAGATCATCTCTACAGCTGCTTGTAGTAAGCACCTCATTGGGTAAAATATGGTCCTCTTGAATGATGGACCGCTGCGGAGGCGTCTGCTCTTCGAGTAGGTATGGTGAGGGCTGAGATAATGTGCCTGGTGGTGGCTCAGTTATTTGTTTCCCATCTGACAGCTGAGCCATTCTGTCTGCATTTCCAAGGAGACATAACTATACCTGTCACTCCAAAGGCAAAACTCACTCAGGAATAACACCAGCAAGTTTCTGATGGTGATGGTTTATTCTCGGAAGTCAGAGATGTAGCCAACCAGTGCACAAGGTAGGAAGGATTTGTTTTCTCAATTAAAATTGTGAGGGGCACTTTCCCATTTGTATTTTAGAAGGGCTCTGGGGGAAAATGATATAGACTACATACTTGCCATCAGGTAAAAAGAGAAAAATTAAAATAGTATCCTCCAAGGAGCTGCCCGGCTTTGTGAACACGCACCCAGCCTTGCCTCCCTGCTCTTGTTCCCTCCTTCACCTGCTCACTGGCATCCACACACATGGGCCTGGAGGATGTGTCTTATGCATTCTTTCATTATAGCACTCAAAGAAAGAGAGAGAGAGAGGAGGGGGGGGAAGATCAGTCAGCTTTTTGCACTCCTCTGGAGCACTAAAGTTGCCTCTGCCCTTTGAAAATATGAAAGCCCTTGAATGATTTTGTATTTTCAAAGGGTAAAAGTGCTAAAGAGCACTCCTCTATTTCAGAGAGGAGGAAAGAACAGAAATCAGTCGGCTTAAAGTGTTCAGTTGGAAAAGGTAAAAATGAACTATGGGTGTGAGGAGTTCCCTACAATAATATATAGAGCATTTTGGAGTCCGTGCCTGAAAAACAACACCGGGCACTTGCCGGCACACCACAATGCAAGGTGTTGGCTCTTGATGGAACCAATAGTTTTATAAAGGATGGTCCTGATGAGGAATATCTGGCCAGCATTCACTATTACCCTGAACAAAATGGTGATGTGGGTAAAACTGGTACTTTGCTCTCCAATCTTCCTCTCTAACCAAGGGCCAGCTACATGCTCTACCTGTGCTAAAGATGTGTCCTTCGGAGATGATTCTCTCCCTCTGTCTGGTTCAGAATTTTTCTTTAAAGCACTGGCTGTCCTGTCTGCCCACCACATCAGGAATGACTGCACCCAAAGGATTTGGACCAATGATATCTTTCCTGGGGACCCCCTGCTTAGCCTTTACTGTGGAACAGAAGACTGTCTTCAGGCAATCACAAAGCAACAACACCAAAAACACTACTAGACAAGCAGACAACCAGGGTAGAGTATTCCTTAATGGGACTTCCTTTTACCTGCAGCCCTTGAATGTTCTCCATCTCCTACCCATCCCTAGATAATTCCCTCCCAAAATGCATCACTTCACTCAGTCAACAATTCCTTTGGTAAACTCATCTCCTAGTTTGGGGAGGGGCTCTTTGTTACACTGTCATTCTTTCCCTAAAACACTGCACTGGCTCCTTTGCTTCTTTTCCTGTACCATCCCACCAAGTCTATGCATGCATCCCCCTCACTCCTTGCATCTGCGGATAGCAGCTGTGGATGCTCTTATTTCCGGTTTCTGCACAGTGCTTCAAATACAGCAACAGAAATACAGATACTGCACTGTGTACTGAAGACTTTTAGGGGTTTTACACATGTTAATCCATTCTGTCTTCATGGTATCTCAATACAGTAGGCAGCATTAGTAATCCAGATTCTTCAGGGAAGGAGACCCCAGAGAAGTTAGGTAATGTGCCTATGGCCTTATGGGTAATAGGTACTCATTTGGTCTGTCTTTCCACCCTGTACTTTATAACCCTTGATCACTGTCTCTTTCAGAATTAACACATTACTACAGCTTGAATATTTTGGGTCACTCTAGACTTCAGGTTGAAACTTAATCCTCAACACAACACTATTAAAAGAGGTGTAAGGGAGGGTTAGGCCTTGATACCATTATCCTGACAGTTGTGATTAGTCCCCTATAAAGGAATTTCAGCAGTACTTTACCATCTTTCATCCTCCAGACAGGTGGTATGGGCAGGCAGCAAGCCCTCACCATGGCTCGTGCCTCAGTCTCGAGCTGACCAGTCTCCACAACTATAAGATGTAATTCATGTTCAGTTATCCAGTCTTTGTTATTGGATTGCTTTAGTTAATGTATTGTTTCTATAACCACACATCTGAGAGAATCAACCTTGGAATAGGCGAGATTTATTTGGGCTCATGGTTTTGGTGATTTCTGTCATTAGTCGGCTCCCTTGCTTTTGAGCCTGAGGTGAGGCAGTATACCTGGACAGAGAGCAAGCTACTCACAGTATGGTAGCCAGGAAATGAAGGCTCACAGTCCTGTTCAGGGCTGTGCCCCCACTGCCATAAAACACTCCACTAGACTCCACAAACATTAGATACTGTCCTTGTCTTTAACCAGCACACCCAGAAGAAATAAGGGGTGAGCATTTATCTGGCTCATCATCTCATAGGACACAAACTATCACAGCACAGTGACTCGATTCTTGACAGCAGGACCAGTGGCTGCAGCTTCTCCTGTCTTGGCAGACCAGGAAGTAGAGAATGAGAAGAGGAAATGGGTTATAATTCTCAAAGGCCAGTCTCAAATGGCCCATCTCTGCCAGTCAGGCCCCGCAACCTCCCAAACAATGTTACCACCTGGGATTGGTTGCTCCAACTCACAAGCCTGTGGGGACACTTCAGATTCTCACCATGCCACCCCCTCATAAAGGCTCTATCACTTACTTTCCAGTGGCCCTACGCTAAGGACCACAATTTTAAAAAGAGGACTTTTGGGGGACACTTAAGCTACAGCTGTTAACAGTGGTGGGATAGACTGAGACACACATGCGGACAATATGCTTTTCAACAAATGCTTTTTAGATTTCTTTTTTAATTTAGATACATCTTAAACAATTTGTTATGATCGAGGGATAACAGTTATTTTCAGTTTTGCTTTCTTCTCTGCAATGCTACTTTTCTCTCATTTGTAATTAAACAAATCACAACCAACGGGTTAAAACTCTGGAAATAAAGTGCTGTTAGAAATGCAGGTTACTAATTTTATCCAAGGCCATAACTTGACCTATAGTTCCCACTACCACCTATTATTAGTTCATACCAGCCAGTGCATGCGCAATCTTTGCCCAGAGCAAGGTCATGTCATACATCACGCATACTTCATGGAAGAAGTCTTACTATTGTCATTTCAAACTTAAGTTGTCTGGATACACGGAAAGCGTAAGTCACGTAATTGGAAAGACTGTGAGAGCTGGGATCCAACCACTAGCCAGCAGAGACCAAAAGGCTTGCTAGCCATCCAGTGCTCAGAAATCTATAGTCTATGATTTTTGTGATTCTGCGGCACCAAAGGGGAAAAAGACATGTTATTGTAGACTTCATAGTGGCTGTACCAGAGATCACAGAAAAAACAAAAAGGACAAAAGTGATGGGTTCCAACTTACCTTTGCTCAGAGAACTCCTGGGCTCATCCACTATTTAAGACAAGGCTAGAGAAAACTACAATGGAAAATTAACAATAGCTGACTCTACGAGAATTAATATAGCCAAAGAACCAGGGAGCCTACATCTTCATTATAAACTTAGAAGGCACTCTGACATGATACTAAGGCAGAATACGTGTGATGGAGTTGAACTTTCCTGGGTTCAAATCCCCACTTCTCCATTTTATTAATTACTTTTCAAGTTGCTGTGCCCAAATGCTTGGCCAATCCATCAAATAAAAACAATAACAAAACTCAAGTACTCAAAAGATGATCTATTTTGCCTCACAGTTTGAGGAAATATGGTCCTTTATGGCTAGGAAAGCATGGCAGCATGCAGCTCCATGGTATCAAAAGCATGTGGCTGGGACTCTTCATGTCTTATATTATTTAAAGATTTTTATTATTTTTAAATGTGTACATAAATGTAGATTCTCATGTATTTCAGAAAAGGGTGTCAGATGCCTTGGAGCTGGAAGAGAGGCATTTATAATCCACTTAGCATGAGTGCTGGGAACTGAATTTGGGTCTTATACAAGAATCATTCAGGGTCTTAAGCACTAAGCCACCTCTCCAGCTCTGTGTCCTTATATCTTGATAATAATGGAAACATATTCCAGACCAGAAGCAGGCCAGGCTATTAACCTCAAGGCCAGTGCCCAGCAACCTACTTCCTTAAGCAAGTCTATACTTTCTAAAGGGTCTACAACTTCCCAAAAGAGAACAACCAGCTGAGGAACAAAATATTGCACATTTCACCTATAGCATTCCACTTCTAGCCACCAGAAGTTCATAAACATTTCATATTGTCCAACTTCAAAATTCCTAGTTCCAACACCATTCAAATGTCCCATATCCACAGTCTCTTATGGGACTGAAAGAAATCTCTTAATGTTAAACCGATTAACATTAAAAAAAACAAGTTATATAGTTGCAATCCAATACATGATGGCATAGAGTTAACACTATTGTTCTGTAACAGAGGAATTGGGGCATTGGCAAATAAAGACCAGACCAAACCAACAAAACCCAACAGGGCTAACACCAAACTCTAGTTCCACGTATAGCATCTGTGTATTGAGTATCTCCATTCTTCCAATTCTCCTGTCTGCAGCAATTGTGGTCTCTCTCTTGGGCCATCTCCACTCAGCATTATGACCTTTGCTAGTGTATCCATGTATCTGGCCTCACCAGTAACTGGAGTCTCTACTGAAAGTTGGCCTTCATGCATAGTCATGAGCTCCATGAAGGAAGTCTAAACCTGCTATGGCTGCCTGGCCTCAACAAGTTTATTGTACCATGGTACAAGCCTCTATGAGCCCAGGTTCATATATCTTGTATGTCTGCAGAATCAGAACCATGCAAATGGACAGTTCTGCTGCCAGCTTGAGATGCAGCCTTGCTACTTTGGCCACAGATGCAATGGCCTTTGTGTATCTTCCAGGCTAAACCTGGGAATATACACTTATATTACACAGTTATAGTAAATTTATATATATATATATATATAATATATATATATTATATATATAAAATCTAACACAATGAGAGGTCCATGACAGATAATCACAACATGAAGCCAGAACTCATTAATTTAGTAAGCGTTCCAAACAATAAAGATTCAAAAAGAAGTTCATGTCATACAGGTACTTCAAAAGAAAAATGAAACCATATTCAGTTTCCAACATAGGTAAGAAGCTATAAAGCTTCAATTATTTGTTATGCGTGTATGTAATACATGTATATATGCACATGCACACAAAATAAATTGGGAAAAGAAAGTTTGCTGATAAAATTTTGCAAGCCTTCAACTTAGAGCTAGAGAGATGGATAAATTGACCTCTTCATCATATTAAGCCACAGCTTGCCAAATATATATATATATGTGTGTGTGTGTGTGTCTGTGTGTGTGTGTGTGTGTGTGTGATGTGTATGGTTTCCAGATTTTATTTTCTATTTCTTAATTACTTCAATATCATTTTATTAATAAATCATTTTTTTAAATGTAGAAAGGGACTTGGAAAAGACTACTATGTCTAACCTTAATTAAATTTGCCTATCAAATTTGTTAATTGTTTATTTCCACCTCATTCCAAGTAAAATTAGGTGGTGCATATGATGTCATAGCTAATACAAAATTATGCTCCATCACAACTGAGCCAACCTTCTTGCACAAAAGAACACTAAATTTTCTAAATGCATGCATGCCAATTCACCTATGTCTCCAAGAGTCATAAGCATTCCTACTTCTGCCTTTTGCACTCGTTGTGATGCTGAGACAAAAAACACATACACAGCATCCCAGAAATGAAAAAACTATGCCTCAGAGGTGCCTTGGCAATTTAAAATGAACAAACAAAACTTCAGCCCAGACTACCACACACTACCTTCATCTTGGCAGACAAAATAATGATGCCAGTGTGTGACTTCCTGGCTCACTTCACAGGAGGCACCACCTACCACTTTCCTGAGCTGGCTGCTGTGAGCCTGGGCACTATGGCAGGCATGACCACTGGCCCAGGGCAAGTGCTGCAAACAAATGGACTGTACGTTCACATGCACAGCTCCAATGGTACAAACTGTGCAGGATGCTAAGCTCTTGGTACAAAGAATTGAACATTCTGACCCAACAATAACTGCAGACACAAGTATTTGCTTCTGCACTGAGATAACTGGCTGCTTTTCTTCCCAACGGTGGTTTCTCTGTTCACATCCAGTAGACCAGCAGTCCTGGATGCGAACAGAGGCCCTGGGAAGGGTATAGTGTGAGCCTCAGAGACTCCCTGAGATGGCTGCATTTGCAAAACCTCCTGAGGACCTCTGTTCACTTACTTTATTTTCAGACTTCTTAGAATAAGTGGGCAAGATGTCAGAATTCAGAACGAAGCTATTGGAGTACAAAGGAAAGCCATAAGCCTGCTCAGAGCACATGGGATGAAAAGCCCTAGCTCAAGAGAATGCTGCTGCAAGCAGGGGCTGTTTACAGACTGGCTCAGTTCTGGACATTCTGGAATGCTATGGGATGATATTTCTGAACACTGTGAATATGTGATGCTATCATTGGTTGATAAAAAAAAAACCGCTTGGCCAATGGTGAGGCAGAATAAGGTTAGGAGGTACATTCAAACTGAAGACAGAGATGAAGAAGGGTGGAGTCGGGGCAGATGCTTTGAGCTGCCCCAGAAGCCACATGTGAAAAAATCAGTAAGCTATAGGCCATGTGGCGATACATAGATTAATAGAAATGGGTTAACTTCAATGTAAGATCTAGCTAGTAATAAGCCTGAGCCTTCAGCCAAACATTTATTATTAATATAAGCCTCTGAGTGATTATTTGGAAGCAGCTATAGGATGGGGTTGAACAGAGAAAAGCCTCCAGTTACACTAGAATTCCCAATCACGTGTGTTCAATCACAGTCCCGGCATACCATTTTTACTCTGCAAAACTTCCCTAACTAGTGCATCTGAATACATCTCTCAAGCCCTTTAGCTAAATTAGACTACTGTGACAAGAGCTATTTTTTCAAGTGTACTTCTCCCACAGGTTTGTTTTATTAGGGAAAGACAGCACCATCATTTTACCCAAATGAACACACATTAAGCAGTGTGCTGGCTGATCAGATTTACAAATTTACTTGGAGTTTTTTGTTCTTTGCTAGTATGGGTTTTGTATTTAGAATATCTTGGAAATCTAACTTATAGCAAATAAACTCAGACTGGGCCAGCCTGGTGCAGCAGCAGGACTGCTATCTAGCTAGGAGATGTAGCAGGAACAACATTCCACAGAATTTAAAAGCTACAGCTGGGAAGACACATAGACAGTGTCACATGGTAACTGGTCTACTGAATAAATCAGGGCACAGAGGTACAAGTCCATGCTATGGTTGTACAATGCCAGTCACTGAAATGTCAAATGAACCTCATTCTTGCTTAAGACACACAGTTAAGGGTCTTGGGTCTTGGTCCTATTCTCTATGTGTGTCTTCATTTGGTTTTCCAGTATCTTCTTCCTAGTGCCTCGCACTTCTGGGCAGAGGTCTAATAAGTCATACACTCACTCATCAAATGGAGAGTGAAGGGCTTTCTGGAATAAGCTCAAGTGGGGAGGGGACAGGGGGCAGGGAAGGGGAGCAGACAGGTTTCTACCAAGCTGTGTCACTTGAATATTACATTTAAAGCATATAAATTATAGCAAGTATGGGTGGGCCAATATGATGAGCTGCATAATTTCAAAATCATTTCAATTTTATTTCAATGATTTATGAGATACTCTCCAGGTAGAAGACACCATATTCTCTATTATTCTTGAGAGGATCAATAACAGACAAAGCACTGTGGCTACTTTCAATAGTTAACAGTGTAATAAGAAGCAAAAAAACAAAGAAAGATGCCCAAACAGTAGCACAAAACCAAGGGGGATAGAACAAAGCACAAATGGCATAACACAAAGAAAGCCCTGGAGAGTCGAGAGTCATGGCACAAAGTCACCCAAAGAGGGTATTTGGACGGGCAGTAGTAATCAAACAAAAAGAGGTTACTGAGAAATATGTAAAGCCAGACTCACTGCCTATGAATACATGAAACCTTCATAAACTACAAATGAGACATTGCAATCACTAGGGAAGGGCATAAATATGAATGATCAAAATGTAAGGATCATAGAAAAAGGACCATAGGTATCATTAGCGTAATTTAGGAATGGTCTCCTAAGCACAGAACAAAACAAGCTAAACACAAAGTGGGTTATAACACTGGTGACATTCAAAATTCTAGACCATGAGAAGACCATAGATAATTTCATTTTATTCAGTGCCTGAGAGGCTGAAGTAGGAACATGAGTTTGAGGCCAGTCTGGCCTACACGGTCAGTACTATGCCAGCTTAAGTTACAAAGTACAAGTCTGTCTCAAAAAAAATTTTTTTTCAAAAATTTATCAGAAGACATCTAAAACAAGTTGGTAGGGGAGATTGAAATCACATAAAGGAGATGCTCACAGGCATCCCCAAATAGGACATTTCCACTTCACAACCATATGAAATGACATGTTCAATAAAAACTGTCCCTTTGGATTCTGAATGTTGGTTTTCCTGTGGGCTGTGATGCATGGTACAATGCTTTCGTGTGATGCCAGTTTCTCATGTGATCAAGAGAGTGAACAGGACTGCCCAGCATGCGGTCTTACTAGGCTCTGGTGGTTAGGAAGGCTAAGTGCATTCACTGCACTTTAAACATGTAGTGCTTTGAACTTATGGTGGTTTTATCCTGCATTTATCCATCATTAGTGCAGGAGCATCTCTATATCCACACAGGAACACACACTTAAAACTTTCCTGATTCAGAGACAAACAAAAAGTGAGCAAAGTGTGTATTTTGCACTTGATACATACATGGCGACTACATACAAGGGAGGATGTTTAACTTCATCAGCAAACGTGGAGAAGAAAGTTAAGTGCATACACAGAAACAAATGACTAAGTCCTGTGTGTGAAAATTAACTTAATTATGCCCTAAGTCCAAATAACCTACTTTCAGATATGGAAGAAACAATTAGACATATACTGTGTTAGTGTCATAAGTATTCCTGGCACTTAGCTGAACACTGTACTCCAGGGAAGCAAGCCAGCTACGTTATATACAGGAGCACAGACAAGACATAATCTTGGATGAAAAAGCTAATTGCTAGAAAATACGGAGACTACCTTCCATAACACAGCATAAGGGCATCTCAAAAGGTGACAGAATCAACTACGTGTGTATGACTGCTTGCAAATGTTAAGCGCAAGCATGAACTTCAAGGCTGACACTACTAAGAGCAAGAGGGATAGGCTAAAGAACCAATGGCAGACATTGATTACTGTCTAATTTTAAGTGTAGTGTTAACTTCACAGATACTCATCAAATTGAATACATTCTAAAATCCATATTCATTCAGATGCAACAATAAATCACAAAATGTTTTCCAGTTTCCACATGCTACCATAAACATCCCTTGGGCAACTAGATTAGTACAAATACATTCACCCACTCCTTAGTATTCACATGCTGGCGGCTGCATGTCTAAATCCTGTGTGTGTGTGTTAATGTAATGTCTCTGTCCCCATGGTAGCACTGTTGGGAGGTTCTGGGATCTTTAAGCTGTGAAACCTTTTAGGAGGCCATTGGGCCACTGTCCTTGGACCTCAGAAGGGAATTGTGAGGCCTAGACCCATTCATCTTTCTCTCTTGGCTCTTTGTAAGATTGTAGGATGAGTGGTTCTGATCCTGTTGGGGTGAGCTGCCTTACCACAGACACCACCCATCATAAAATGCAACCTCTAAAACCAATTCAAAGACTCCTCTTTGTAACTTAATTACTTCAGGTATTCCACTGTAGCAACAGAAATGTAACACAAGGGGGTAAGAGTCCTTAGACAGGGCTTGTGTGTGTATGTGTGTGTGTGTGGGGGGGGGGTCTTCCATTTATGGGCTCTGTACTCCATACAGTCCATCCCTAATCCTTTGTTCTCAAGTCTCCTGATTTATTATAAAATTGCTCTCATATAGCCTTACCCCTTTAACAAATATCTCAGTTTTTCCAACCTAACAAGAATGCCCAAAGCCCATTCTAACACAAATAATCAGCTACATTCTTCCAAGTCATCTGAAATTGAGTGCAGAAAGAACTAGCTAATGGAGCAGGTGGATGGTGATCAGGAATAGTCACCCGCATCCCTTCATAGTCTCACTAGGTTTCTTCTCAACCCCAAAGTTGATCCACTTCTACGTTTACACACATTGAATTTCTACATTTATAAACATTAAGTCAGTGGCTTTTGATCTTAGACTCCCAAATCAAGAACCAGCTAAGTACCTTACTAGAGAATGATCTTGCCCCTGCTCAATTGCTGACTGTATTGCTGAGATTCAGGCTGTGTAATCAGCTGACTACTAACATCGGAGTCAAATTGGTTCTCTTTAGAATTTAAAATCACTCACGTATATTTTCTATTAGGCAATATTACCTTATAAACAGCTCAGCTTTCGATGTAGTATATTTCATGAAACTGATAATAAGTATGCTTCAAACAGCTCAGTTTTTAGCTTACCAAACAAAAATGAACATCACACACACAGCAGGCATTTGTCTGTGATGCTCCACTCTAACCCTGGGTGGCACTACTGTACATGTTTGCTCCTCTACAAGTTTGAAAACACCGCTTTGGGTGACAAAAGGGATTCGTTGAGTTAAAACCTACCCACCATTTCCAGAAGCAAGATCCTTCAATGATAACTACTAAATATAGCCAAACTGAATATTCTGCCACCTAATCCCCAAGAATCGGAAGTTTTCAACACCCCCTGTGTCTAACACTTTCTCAGCAAGGTGGCATCCACATGAATAATCATCATGATGTTCAGAAGCTCCAGCCCAGTGTATGGTGGCACTCAGCAAGTTATTGTGCCCTTCAGAGATGCAGCATTCAACATTAAAATCAAGACAACAAGGCTACAGGAAAAGAAATAAGACAACTAAAGCTTTTAATATGATATCCAGCCAGTCTCTCTGGAGGCTGATCTGTGGCTTTTTAAGGGTCTCATTAATATGTCACTGCCAACATCAGAAGCTTTCTTCAAGAGTGCATAAAGCAAGTCGCACAATAAAAGCCAATAAAAGCACCACCTAGTGTCCTCTCAAGTAATCAACATAAACACTTACTGAACCCAGGGACATCTCACCAGCACATAACCTAGGGTCAGCAGGCCATTCACACAGATGAGTCTGACCTTTCCACCTGTGAAAACCAGACTGAAACAAGCAACAGTCAAGAATTAGTAAGAATTAGGGGCTGTAGCAAAAGGCTCTCTAAAATTATTTTCTTTGGATAAGCTACAAGGTTAGGTGTTCCAATGGATAGCACTAATGTCACGTAAATGAGTAGAAATGAGGTGAGTATGTTCTCTTTCCTCTGAATAGATTCTTTTCAAAATAATTATGTGCAGAAGATATTTAGACTCCTCTACTGGATTCATATTCCACAAATGTATTAGCAAGGATACAGAAGCTTAACACCAGCTCTAAATTTCCTCCAAACACAAAACAATCTGTCAAGCAAACATCTTTAATAATGTCAGCTATCCTAACACTGAGCTAAACCACGTCCTTCAAACCGTGGTCCCAGCGTTCAGTGATTCAGAAAGAAGAGGTAGAGCTCACTTCAAAGAAATTTCAGAAAAAATAGAAACATTAAATAAAAGGAAAACATCCTTTGACAAGAGGGAAAATAATCAATAGTCTTTAGTCTTCTGGTGTCATTCTTTTGAATTCTTTTGTGCTTTTATTGATTACTTTCCTTATTTGAGTCTGAAAAGAAAGGAAGCAAGGACAGCAGTAAGAAAATGAAGGTCTGGGTTCCTGGGCAGGAAAGGTATGCAAATCCAGACAAGCCAGGCTACTTCCTTTCACAAGATCCTGCTTATTCATATATAAACGCAGGTTTGTCCCTAGAGAGATACTTACCACACTGAAATTTTATGCCTTATTTGAAAATGGTATGAGAAGACACATAAACTTAGTGTTCAAATCAGCACTTATCAATTATTAAATAAAGGTCACTTCAGGACTGAATGTACTCAATGGTAAAGCACTTGTCTATCACGCAGGAGGCCATGGGTTCCATACTCAGCAAAGTCAAACACAGACTAAAAGGTCATCTCTAAGCTTTACACCTTCTAGGAAACAAAGCTACTTCACACATAGAGAAAAGGTGTTACAAGTCCACTCTGGTCCTCTCCATTGATTTCAGATGATCTGGAAAACTGAGAAATCATAGCCTTTGACCTTTGAGTCAATGTTTAGTAATCTAGTTTGAGATTTCAATTATGGAAAATTAATATAAAATTCCATATATCTGATTTCTTCTTAAGGAAAAAAATCAACCTAGCAAGACTCATCCCATACACAGCCAAGTGCTCACGTGAAGGGATCTCACCTCTTTATGCTGGGTCCCAGTGGGTCTACTTCTGCTCAGTCCACAGAGATGAACAACCTGCTATTCAATGTGTTTGACACCAGAAGTATTTCAGGTTTCAGAGTTGTTCACATTTGGGAACATTTGCAAAAACCTTACTGGCTGAGCCTCCCTAATACAAAAATGTAATGCTTTAGACATGAGAACCTTTCCAAGTCAGACTTTGATTGGGGGTGTTCAACCTGTGGACATATTCACTAACAGACACTGATTTAAGAGGAATCAAAACAGAAATGTCTTTTATCACTGGTACATTCTTGAAGAATCATAAGCCAAAGACCTACAGCGTCATTCCCAAAGCCCCATTAACTTGTCTCACAAATTTTATTTCCAGAGTAATTTGTTGGAGGTTTTGATATATACTTAAAATATACTTATGAAATGATCACATTACTGTGAATAAGTGGTCCTGGAGCAAAAGGTGGCATCATGTAATGTTGAAGCAGGAAGGAAACTAAAAAATTATTGAGTCAATTCATCTCACTTTGAAAAGGGAGAAGAAAAGGGTGATGCATGGAACTGTACTGTTAGTCACTTTTTGTTATGACAAGAACATCTGACAAAAACAACTTAGAAAAGATTGATGATTGTCCTGCTCCGCAGTCTGGCAGAGATCAAGTAAACCATCTCAGCTCAGGGTTTCAGAGGTTTTCAGCCCATGGTCAAATGTCTCCACTGTTACAGACCATAGGGAGGCAGAACATCACCGTGACAAGAAAGTGAGACAACCAGAAAGCAGAGAGACAGAGAATATGAGTGCCAAGTGTGTGTGTGTGTGTGTGTGTGTGTGTGTGTGTGTGTGTGTGTGTGTGTTTGTCTGTCTGTGTGAAGGATATGTCTTTCAAAGGCACACCCCAACATTCCTCCAATCATTATCCACCTTACACACTTTCAATTCCTTCCCCTGAGCCTATCATTTTTGAGTATACCACTCGATTAGACCATTGATCAGGTCGAAGCCCTCATGATCCAGTCACTTCAGAAGTGCCACCTCTGAAGACATGGTTTGAAATCAAGCACCCAAAACACAAGCCTTTTGGAAGAATATTTTATATCCAAACTCTAATAGGTACCTATACTTTTGACCTTTCACTCTCCTGTACTAGAACAATATGAAGGAAGGCTAGGCTTTAGAAACAGTAAAAGGAAAAGAAAAACGGGAGATGAGGGCTAGATGTAAAATAGAGAGTACCATCACGTAGACAATGACTTTCGAGTCAAGAATGTGACGGTATCACCAACTTAAGTGTTATTAATTCCATTTAAACTAATGGCATAGAAGTTTGATGATATATGTTTGGAATAATGATGATATATGACAGTCCACTAATGTATAATACACACAGAGATATCCATGCATTGCAGCACTTAGCACCTTGACAATTATTAATAATTAGCTGTACAACTGTCTCCTCTGACACATGGGATATGATAGTGTTGTATTTTCATATTGATATCCAGAGGCTGACATGCATCTCAGGCTAACTGGTAAGGTGAATTTATTTTTTGCTCTGAAGTTTAAAAAAAAATAAATTAATGACAGATCTTTAACTTGACATGTTTCTTTAGAGCAAACCCCAAGCACTTCCATCCCACCCACGTACCTCACACCAGCAAAATCTGTGAACCTCCTGATTTCTTTTTTCTTTTTTCTTTCTTTCTTTTTTTTTTTAAGGGAAACAACTTTGTAAAAGTCCAAATGCAAGCTTCAGAAAGCTGTCTTGACTTCCGATGGGAACTCTATGGTCTGCTACTCAAATGATGAATACCTGTACTTTACAGGCGCTGTACATGGCTCTTGCCAAAGGGCTTACAATGAGATCACTATTTCTCTAGAATCAAAATTTACTTTGGAAAATATATAATATTACTTATCTTCCTAAAGACAAGTTAAATAATTATTAAAGACATTTAAGGGAAATGTTACTGGAAGTCTAATTACACTGTGCCACTAAATTCCTTTCAAATACAAGATAGGAGATTTTGACCTCATTAGATGACAAAATGCAAGAGGGAGCACATACACTTGAAATTAATAATAAAGACAATGTACTTAGAATACTACACACAGATTGATGGGCTTACTTCAATTCTGAATAGGTGTGTTGTACATGCTTGTGTGTGTATGTTGGTGCATGTGTGTGAGTGTGTGTGAGGTGTGTATGTGTATGTGTATGTGTGTTTCTCTCTCTCTCTCTCTCTCTCTCTCTCTCTCTTTCGTGTGTGTGTGTGTGTGTGTGTGTGTGTGTGTGTGTGTATGTGTGTGTGTGTGTGTAACAGAACTGAGGGCTTTGTGCTCAAGCACTCCACCATTGATCCATATCCCCGGGCCTAATCTTCTGAAATGTAAGATGATGAGGTTTCTTAGCAAGCTCCTAAAATGATTTTACTTACCACTTACTCCAGGTTTCAGTGTGCTATTTTTAATGCAGTCACTTCTGTACTTTCTCCCAGTCTCCCAACACATTTCTTATTGCTCTTTTTCCCCCAGAAGAAGCCATTACTGCTAAAAACCACAAGAAACCTAACACCGCAGACCAGGAGGGTAAGGTAGACATTTGGAAGAATTTCCATTCATTTAATTTTCATTCTTTCTCCATGTTTACACATTCCCCCCACACCAATCAACTATAACATGAGCATAGGTACTCTATCATCTAACTTTAGTCCAATCAATCTATCTTGTAATAAAATAGAATTATATGATAATGTAGTGAAGAAATCCCTGACACCAATTGAAGACTCAAATTCTCTTTCTAGTGCTAGTAATCAGCATGTAATTGGGGTGGGGATGGTGGTGGTGTTGATAGTCCGTTCAGTATAAAGATAGAGAGGAACACAGAGATGATCACACAGTGAAAGAGCTCTTGTAAAAACAGATTCAGAAGACAGAAAGAACATGTAGAATTCCAATCATAGTGAGTGACTAACTTCATAACAATCTATTATATATTTGTTGAAGAACCAGTGGATAGAAATTTGAAGGTACCAAAACACAAAGAAATGATAAAAACAAAAGATGGAAATGCTAATTGTCCTGATTTGCTATACATTGAAATATCACCTCACACCATGAATGTGTAACACAACTACCAGTTAATCAAACGGAAAATTTCAAATCCCACGTAAATATATTATAATTCAAAAGAGACATTCATGATGACACATATTATTACCGTTAACTACCTTTTGTGAAGTCTAAGGATGCAGATTTTATAATCTATTGTGGGGGTAAATGCCTTAAAATCACTTACTGATATTTCATTATTACTCTGCAAGTAAAGTTTGCTAGGGGGATTTGCACAACATTAGATTTTAGAAGTTTTACCTTAGTATTATTTATATCTTAGCGTAGTAAGGTTACAGAGAGGAAGGCTACTGGGCTGCAGGACAATCCACAACCTGGGAACAGGAAGCAACAGAGAGCACTATCAGCCAGGAGCAGAGGCAGATGGCCCCAAGCCCTTGGTTCTGCATCATGTTCTAACAACAGTAACCTGAAGGCAGACATGGCTGGATCTTTTTAAAATATTTTTTTTCTACCTCTCACCTCTCTCATTACCCAGAATTCCAGATCACTCTGAAGTACAGAGAAATTAAGTCAAGAGAACACAATAAATTGAAGGAGTGCTGAAGAGGGATAGAGAAGCTTCTCAGCAAACAAGACCCTGGGAAAACGGTGCAAATTCCGGGAAAGTCAATTTCCTCTTTATTACAAGAAATTAATGAGATCCAGACATAAGACCCCTAATTATTTCAAAATAAACTCCAAGACAAAGAATGGTGTCCGTGAATGTCTATTCACTTACAAGTAGCTGTGTGTCTATCTGATAAACACTGACATTTGTGTTTCCCTCACCTCCTACTAGACTTTTCTTTCTGTCTTGTATTGAAACCTACTTCCCACTAGCTTGCAGAAGAAAAACAAAGTCAGCACCACAAAAGGATCATCATCTATGGCCTGCAGACAGGATCATCTAGGAGCCTGCTGGAAATGCAGACTTTCAGCCCCTCCCCAGATTACTAGATCAGAATATGCATTTTAACAGGATTTGCTGTTATTCAAATGAACAGTATCATTTGAAAAGCACTGATTTGTGAGTTCCAAACATCACCCTGTAGCTTTCATAACCTATCATCAGATGGCTCCCCCTCCTTCCTCAGCAGATTTATTGAACTAAATTTAAATAAAGAGGATAACTGTGCAGTAAGTATTGTCCTCGCAGAAGCCACCAAAGACATCTAGGCAACTCTAAGATGTTACCATGAATTTATTTTGAGGCAAATTATATCTACCATTTAGCCAATTAATTTGTTTTTTAGCATGTTCCCCAAATCTGTGAATGATGTTGCAGGGACGTAGCTATCCTCCTGTTGGTTGGGCACTTGAGTTAGTCAACACGATTTCTTCAATATTGCCTCTGGGTCCTCCTATTTTTTATGCCTGTCTGCCAACAATCTACCTTCTGGACTATCTGAGATGGATGTCACATTTTTTGACTTCTCTGGCTGAGACATCACAGAATTAAATTCAGGTGGCAGTACAGCATCTATAAAGTTCATCCTTAGTTCCCACAGGTCACCATGACAATTTCCCACCTGATCCCTCCTATCCCTACCATATAGTGTTGAAGTCATGTGATAGCTAACTCTACAGAGGTATCTTCCAGGAGATAAAGATTCATTTGAAGTTTATAAAATGGAATTTGGGGCCATAAAATCAATACAGTTGTCTCTCCCCCACATACATCTGTTCTATATCAGTTGCTCAACAAATTGCACATCAACACATTAGAAAAAAATACTATTTTCTACTGAACATGAACAGATTGTATTTTATTGTTGCCTAACCAACTCTGAAAACACAACTTTTACAATAGTACCCTAAGTATCTACATAGTATTTGCATTGTTTTAGGAATTATAGAAACCTAGAGATCTTGTATGCAGGAAGACATGCACAGGTTACATATGACTGCTACACCAGTGTTTAATAAGGAACCATAACATGTTTGGTTCCAGATACCAGGGATGATTGCATGTGCACTAACTAAAGTACATCATTGAATCTCCCTTGAAAGACAGGTTTCAGCTTGTTATTGTCCTTATTCATGAAGTCATGGCAAAGTCGGACATAAAAATAAACCTTGAGCCTACCAGAAGGCTTAATGGATAAGTACATACCTCGTGACCTGAGTTAAATCCTACATAAAGGAGCAAGGAGAGAAATGATCACAATTTTGTCCTCTGGTCTATACATACACAGCGTTGCATGCACACCCATGTAATATACATAATCACACACACACACACACACACACACACACACACACACACACACACACTAATCCTAGGAAATATTTTATATCCTGTGGGGTAGGTAAGATGTAATCTGAGAGACAAATCTGAGGTTTGGTCATCTGTACTCCAAAAATCCAAATCTACAAAACTCCACATCAGGAAGTTTAGGAACACCTACCTTATGCCACATTACAAAATTTCAAACTTGACCACATGGGGCTAGCGAAGGCCAAGCTACACTAAAAATGATGTGTAAGTTACCTTCAGGCCACCAGATAGTCAGTATGTGAAACATGAATGAACCCTGGTTAGACTTGAGTCCCTTTTCAATATACCTTATTTATACGTAAGACAAAGCCCAAAATCTGAGCAATTTCTAATTCAAAAGTCTCTCAAGAATATCTCCTAGGGGATACTCAACCTTCTTGTAGGATTCCATGTCAGCCCCATAAACACAGCCAGACCGTTTCTATCCCTGAGTTCTAGCTCCCTGTAGTGGGAGCAAGGCAGACAGCAGCAGTGAACTGAGCTGAAAAAGTCCTGGTGCACATAGCGCCACAGACATACCCACTTCTAAAAGAGAATTTCCAAACCAAAACAGAGTTAGCAGTGCAGTGCAGAGACAACCAACCAAACTGAATACATTAACATCCGCCTAATTCGGAAAATCATCTACATGCGGCGTGTATGCACACAATAAGGCCATACGATGCAATGTGGCACAAACAATTAAAAGTTCCCTTCAAAGTGGAAATGCAAAATAGAACGAATATCTATTTTCTATAAATGAATCTAGCCATCTGCCTTGCAAAAGCAGCAGCAGCAGGAGTACCCAAAACAGCAGAAACAGCAGCCTCTCGTGTTAACAATCTATTCTCAAATCTCATGCTCCACATTTCCCCGGCAAACAAGGCTAAAAATACAAGACATGCAACAAATAGTCTTTTGGGATCTGCCATTCCATGGATGGCGTATTCAATCAGAGTAATATTTTCTGTTGACACTCAAGACTGGAAAGGGGAAAAAAAAGCAAGCTATCATATTAGAAAGTGGTATTCAGCATTTTAAGCGTGACTCCAATCCCAAAGTATACCAAACTGAATGCTGTAAAAGTGTTGTTTTCATACAACATAAATCTCTTAGATTTATCTGAATATATTCGCAGATATATTTAAGCTACTTCAAATTCCTCTATAATTCTTGATAGTTATGAAGATACCATTTTAGCACTTTTGTCAACAAAATGCAAGGGACCATTTATTTCCTGCATAGCTTAGCTACACTGTACATTGTAAGCTTTTAAGTCAGACTGACTGGTTTTAAGATCTAGCATATCCTAACTACTCCATGGTCTTGGATTTTTATTTAACCCTCATGCTCCTCTCTTCCTAGCTTACAAATAATAACACTTACCATACTGAGTCATTTTAAGGAATAAATGAATTGATGTGGGTAACATATTCAGAATAATTAATGGTACATACTGAATAATACCAAAATCAGTTCATATCCAAAATGCAAAAATGCCTTCCTTCAAAGAATAGCCAGAATACAGAGTAAAAATGACTGTTCTCAAACCAACAATGTAGACAATGAAAGATAAAGGGCAGAGATGGCTGACTGAGTGTGGATCTCCAGTGTCCACTTAAAAGCGGGGTTGGAAAAGTGGCACACTGTAACCCCAGCACTGGGGAGACAGACACAAGACATCACTGGTGCTTGGTGGCTAGCCATCCCAGCCAATAAATGAGCTCCAGGTTCCGTGAGAGACCCTGTGATAGAACATAAGCTGAGAGGGCCAGCAAGATGGCTCAGTCGGTAAAGGTGCTTGCCACTAAGCCTGATGACCTGAGTTCAATCCCTGGGTCTCACAGGCAGGAAAGGGGAGAACACTTCTGCAAATTTTCCTCTGGCCTTCATATAGGCACCACGGCATACACATGCCTCCTCGCCCCCGCCGTCTCTTGGTGAGAGTGTGTGTGTGTGTGTGTGTGTGTGTGTGTGTGTGTGTGTATTAATATTAAAAAAATAAGACGGGGGTGATTAAAGGAAGACACCATATTAACTTCTGGTCTCTGTATGTGTGAATACTCACATACACACACAAAGGGAAGAATAAGCATGTGGCTTTTACATGACCTATGTGACTTCTGGTGGACAGGATGGGTTCCATTATTGTTCTACCTCACAGTTAGGTGATGACGGCATCAGAATAGACAGAAGGGAGACGATAGGGACAGTGTCACTCAGGAGGCATTGCCTGGGATAAGGACAATAAGGATTACTGGCAAAGGTATAATGCAGAGAGAGAGCACACATGTGAACCTTTTCATGATGAGAGCACCCCACAATACTACTACTACTTCCTTGAAGACCACAATGTTGGGAGTCAATTTTCATACTTGTGGCTTGGATCTGTACTCTAATATTTAAAAACAAAACAAAATAGGCAGTAGAGAAGGCTAGTGAATAGCCTCTATCTCCCAAGAAACCAATTTCTTCATAAACTCCATGTTGTCAATGTCTTAAGATGGGTACTGTATTCTGGGAAAGAAAAATAAATAAATAAAACACAAGTTTACAAGTGGTCTACCTGATCAATCCTGTCAGTCCTGAGAGCACCCAGGGAGAACCCTTGGGACCAGCTGGGCTTCCTGGGACTTGAGTACTTACTACCTCAAGAATGAAACTCATCCATAGCTAGCTCATAGTGAGGAAGTACATAAAGAGTTCAGGTGCTTTCACAACCTTCATTAGACAATGCAAAGCAATTAATCTCTTTAGAAAGTGAGATACTTAAAAGATGTCTTGAGCAGAGAGAGCTTTGTTGGGCAGGAAGAGAAGGTGCCACAGGACTGCTCAAGCCAAGAGCACAATGTTTGAATCAGAGAAGGCCTGGCAGGAAGTTGGGAGGGTGGAGCATGCTTTACCTTCAATCTTATGAGCAGATTATATTTTTTGAAACACGGGAACACACGAAGAAAAATAAAAGGGAAGGGTTCTCAAATAACACTAAGAAAATGCCAACAGCTATAAAAAAAAAAAAAAAAAAAACCATGGGGAAGAGTAGATGTGAGCATGTGTAAATCATATGGCCCTCGGTGCCTATGACTTAAATGTGTATGTTCTTTGTTGTAAGTGTACCCCTCTAGTTATTGGGAGCAAATATCATCACCTAGCCTGCTTAATGACACGATCTCCTCTGCACAGTAGTGGAAATCACAACTCCACCAGCTGCACTCTCTTCTAAGAATAAAACAAATCAGCATGACACGGTGTGGATTCAATTAGCACTTGGCAGGTCACAAGTAACTTTTAAACATCCTTTGTCTAAGTTGTAAAGTGTTAAAACCTACAATAATTACGGTATCAGGGTGCCATCGTTTTACTTTGCCAGCAGGAATGAAACTTTCTCTCTGAAGGCATAAGCTTTGATTAGGAAGGCAGAAAACTGAATGGCATTCTGTGTCAGGGCTGCTTCCTTCGTGTTGTGCCTTGTCCCAAGTGGATTCCTCACTGAGAACATTTGAAATCAATCGTCCAAAATAATCCTCAGATTTTCAGATTTTTTTTTTATATGACGTATAGAAGCAAAGGAAAATTAGAGGGAAAGGAGATGGTACCACCATCACGGAAATTGATACATGGTAAATACTCTAAGGACAATGCCATGGAATCTCATATATGCTATACCATCAAAGCAAATGGAGTAATTCTATATATCCTATTCACTAAGTTATAACATCTTGGATCAAGCCCACAAGAGCTATCTTTGATGGGCTACAGTTATGTGTCAATGGGAGAGTCCTTGCCCACCATGGTCCAGGCACTGGGTCCAATCCCCCAGCACCACCAAAGGAAAAAGTCATCAGAATCATAAACTATTGACTTGCAAATGTGGAAATTACCTATAGAACTAATCAACCATACACAGCACAGTGAAACTGCTAAACAAGGATGGTACACACGTCCACAGCATCCTGGTTTTAATGCACCATACCTTGCTGAAATGATAGACCTTAACATGGAAAACACCTCCATTTGAAAACTTCTATTGTGCCTATCTATCCAAAGCCAGGTGCAAGAGAATTCACTGGTTTTGTAGCCTGTTTAGTGTGCATTTCATGAAGTATCTCCAAAAGCTGTTAAAGGTGAATAGAAATATGGAAAGAGATGCATGACTCAGATTTACTGCTCCATGCATCTTGGGCATCTCTATGATCTGTGCAAAACATTTGTTGTAAATAAGCCTGCAGAGTGTACAGTATGTTTTCCAGGAGACCTTTACAGAACAGCTTGCCGACAAGAGGTGCTAGCCTTGGTTTCACAGCCAGAAAAACTCCATCCAAGAGGCTGTTGGCATGTTCCCACCTCTTGTTTTGAGCTGGCTTAAAGACAACTCCACAAACCAAATTCTAAGGGCCAGTACCTGGAGTCAGTCACCAGAAGCGATCCCACACTGTGAACAGTAAGTAAAAACTCCGACATTTTGATCCCCATCCCCGGGAAGGAAAACGGGGAAGGGCACTCACTTTTCCCCCTAACAGTATAAAAAACACTCGGAGTTGACTGAGCAGTGAGGCAGTTTCCAGTTCTCCGTAGTAAATTAAATGGCTGAATCCTGAGCTTCTTCCAGCAAGATAAGGAAGCATGCCTCACTGTAACAGTATGTGGGAATCACCGAAGCTCATTTTTAAGCCTTTCCTGCTTTTTGTTTTTTAAATTAGCTCCGTTAAAAGAAAGAAAAAAAAAAAAGTTCAGGAAATGAAATGCAAATAGGCACAGAATAGGATCGTACAGCTGAAAACCTCTATTCACCCTTTAAATGCTTCTTTCCAGGCACTATAACTGCTCTTAACACCGCTAGCGTCTATAAGAATGAGATTATACCAGTCCCTGGGATCGCTGTCAACCCTTCCAAAGGCCTCCCAGCTACCGGGACTATGTTCAGGAGACAGAGGAGAAGGTGAGGGAAAACGTTTAATGCAATTACATATTCTAAGCCCGCTGGATGTCACGCAGCAAAGAAAGGTAACGGAGGGCAGGGAACTGAGACGCTTCTGGATTATTTCAAAGGTAGCCGAGGCACCAGGGCTGTCTGAAACTGCCTGTGATCAGCTTCAAAACAGGTCCGTGGGGGTGTATCTTTAAGTTGATGCTCTGCTGGAGTGCAGCGGATCCAGAAAAAGGGGGGGGGGGG
This sequence comes from Peromyscus eremicus, assembly GCF_949786415.1. NCBI lineage: Eukaryota > Metazoa > Chordata > Mammalia > Rodentia > Cricetidae > Peromyscus > Peromyscus eremicus. Next base: position 21,303,807 of record NC_081433.1, read on the forward strand.
GAAGCGCGGAGGGGCGGGGAGGGGGTCCTGAGCTTATAAGAAGCTGAAATCTTCCTGCTGTTCAGGGAGGCCCCGCTTCCTAGCTAGAGTAAGCACCGAGTAGGGAGAGGATGCGCCTGGAGTGGAGCCTCTGGCCAACTGCTTATCCGGCTGGGCACTGCAGGCGCTGTTAAACCCTGGGGTTACACACAGCTCCCCAGAGCTCCCGCATCCACGCGGCCTCTGTGAAGCAAAGCCAGTGCTGGCTTAGAGCCAGAGCTAGGGTCGCCCGAGGGGTACTGGGCTTGGCGCAGAGCTAAGTGACCAGCTCCGCTGCTTCCCTTGAAGGGAAAAAAAAGCGCAGTCTCTATTGGAGTTCATTCGCCTGTCTCTTTCCCTATGTACTCCCTAAGATCATCGTGGGCGCCCACCCAGGAACGAGCTCGCGCAAGAAAGAAAAGTGGAGAGGACCGAGGCGAGCGAGGGATGAGGATGTAGTGAAGAGAAGCTATCCAGCCTGCAGCAAATAGGGAGGGTTCGGAAAACCGAACCAGTGCTGAGACTCAAGGGTAGGGGCCCGGGTCACAGCAACCTGTAGGATTGAGGCAGATAGCAAACTTGGATTGCAAGGCAGTGGTCCCCTGGAGCTCCTCCACCCGGTTCCCACCGAGTCGCGCTCCGCACGCGGGAGAGAAGCAAGCACAACTTGGGAAGCCCACGCCGAAGGTGCGGGTCCCGCTCCTCCTCCGTCCGCTTCTCTGCGCGCACACCGCCGTCCACCCGGAGCTTACCTCGGGCAGCCGCAGCCCCCGCCGCCCAGAAACAGAGTCCCAGCCAGGGGAGCCATCGGCGCGCTCCGCAGCCGCCGCCCGCAGCTGCCGTCCCCATGCTCCGAGCTCCACTCTGGATACGCTCCTCTTCCACACCCTGGGAGTCCGCGAGACACGACGACGGCAGGGGGGGACCACCTCCAGTAGGTTCCCCCCCACCCCTGAGAGGGTGGTGGTCTGGGGTGAGTCTACCTTCTCCACCGCCGTTCCCTACGGAGCGGGGACACCGGGTGGGCAGCGGGACAGAGCGCGCGTCCCCATCGCCTCCTGCGGCGCCGCCCGCCGTCCCCGCTGTGCGGACCGCAGCCCCAGCGCCTCTCCGGGTCCGGGACTACCAAGCTGAGCCAGGAGACCGCATCGCTAATGAGCTCCCGGGCCGCCCCCGGCTCCGCCCCTCCGCAGCGGCGACCAATGAGCCGCGCCGGGGCGGGGCGGAGGGCGGGACCGAGCGCGGACGCCGCAGGTGAGCCCGCAGCAGCCGCACGTGCGGACTCAGCCTCCCCGCTGCAGAGGGCCCGCGCGCGCGGGAAGGCAGGCGGCGCGCCCGAGCCCCGCAGCCCGAGGCGAGGACGCGCGTCCGCGAGCCGAGCTGTGCGGAGGAGCAGCCCGGCCTCTTGGAGGCGAGCGCCCAGCGGCGGGATGCAAGGCAATCATGCTGGCTACCTCTGAGTGCGAGAGACAGAGGCTTCCAGGAAAGCAAGGTTTCACTCAACTTTGAGTCTTGCTCGACTCTCCTTGCTTCTTCCGCTGTTTAACCAGCAGAAGGCTGAAACAAGAAAGAAAAAAAAAAAAAAAATAACACCATAAACCATTCCTGCGACTGTGCTAATTATGCCCAAAGGTGAATGAAAATTAAAGAAGGAGGGGATGAATGGAGGGTGCTTGTGGATGTGTGGGATCAAGTTTTGCTTTGCTGTGTTTGAAGAAAGCAAAAAACTCTCACTCCCTCATTTTCCTTTTTCTGTTAGAGGTGTCACTCCGGAATCTCCAAAGTTCTCAAAGGTTGCCTCATTGCTGGCCACTTATATTTTTGTTGATTTCAACCCAGACCCTGGAAATAGCCTTTCTAGTAAGTAAAGGGAAAGTAAAAAAAAAAAAAAAAAAAAAAAAAAAACTTAAGTTTTTTGTTTGTTTCCTCTTTATTAGGTGGTGAGATCTTTCTTTAACTGATCTTGGAAGGGCCTGCAGTAGGCTACTGATTTCAGGCAGACCTCTCTTCCCCAAGACAGTAGGTTGGCTTCCTGTCCAGGGTTCCACAATGAGACCATAGCTTTCTGCCTGAAGCCATCCAAACGCCCCTAGGACTCATCGGGTCAGATATCTGGGTCCTCACTTCCGGGGTAGTCTCAAGAGAGAAGGAAAACTTGGCTTGCAAGACAGCATTGTGGACTGTTCCTCAGTGCTATCAAGCTCAGTATTGACAGATGCACACAACAAGGGAACTTGTCTTGCCAGAGTACTACCTGCTCCCAAACACCTCTCTGTGGAGAATAAACAGTTTAAGGTGAGGTGATTGTTGTGGATGAGGTAATTGCACTAACTTACTTTGTCCTAAAGACAAAGAGGCTGATAGACAGAGAGATTGATTACCTGATAAGCACCTAGACCATCCCCCTCTGAGGACACCAGGCTTGTGAATGTCAGCGGAAGGAGCTGATTTTTTCCTTCAGAGCTCTTGCAGCTCAATAACAGGTTTGGGTCCTGGGCAAGAAAACCAAGCTCTGGGGAATGGATACTTCAAAGCAAAGACTAATGTGAGGCTGGCAAGGGACTCGCCTGGAAATCTCTTTAGAATCTTGGTAAATGAGGGGTTTGTCCTTTTCTTCTGAGAAGGTGAGTTGAAAATTAATCCACCAAATATGCTTCACCTGTCTCCCAGAAGCTACTCATTCATTGCCTGCCTTTCTGTATTCCTCAAGACTATGTGTCAGTCCTGTTACAAATGAGTATTTGTGGGTTGTTTTTTTTTTTTTTTTAAGAAAAATAGTCATATTTCCAAGATTCTACGACCATAGTTAATTCTTAACTATTGTCCCCACAGGGAGCAAATGTAAAATCAGTTTATTTTGGGTAAGAGTCAGAGAAACAGATTAGCTAAATTTATATTAATAATTCCAACAAGAATGATGAATGAAAGAGGAAGAAATCAAATTACCTTTGAACAAACCCTAGTCTCAGGAACAGGTCTTCATTCATGTTTTTAAAGAAGACTCTATAAGGCAGATATATTATCACTATCAGAAGGTGAGGACAGTGAAGTTGACTTCAGGAGTAAATTGCCCAAGGCCAGTGTAAGTAAGTGGTTGTTGAAGACCAAGAACAAGAAGAACAAGATCCATTTTGTGTAATTCTAAACTCACAGTGCAAGCCACAGGCGTGTCTGGTCCGTGAGGATTATTTAGTTATTGACTGAACACCAGTTGCACCTTCAGTGTTACCAGACGTGTTCCACACCCTATATTACACACTACATATTAATTATGAGGTACACCTGAATTTCCTGTATTTATTTAACTTCAGATATTTTAAAACATGTGCAGCTGTTCCATTCGTATAAATAACAATATCTGTCTGGATAAAACAATTGGGCAGTTGTCACTCAGAATTAGTTCCTCTGTTCAAGCAGCCACAGCTTAGAATGTGAGAACTGGGGCTGGTGAGATGGATTATGGGTAAACATGCTTACAGCATAAGCTTGTCCACTCGAGCCTGATCCAGGGATCCAGTAGGAGAAGGAGAGCACCCTATTCTCAAAAGGTGTTATCTGACAGCTATGAACATGACTTAAACATCTTTGTACCTGCACACACACACACACACACACACACACACACACACACACACACACACACCATAAAAAAGAAAACAAAGAGAGGGAGGAGGAAGAAGATAACTAACCTAAGAATCTGGATACAAAGGGACTCAAACCCTCACTGCCAAGAGTTGGCTGGCTGGTTTAGGGCAGACAAATCAGCCCCTCCTGTTTTCCTCAACTGCAAACCGATGGTTTCCTCAACTGCAAACAGATGGTTTGCAGCCAATTCAAAATGTTATTTTACAACCAGTTGCATTTACAAATCATCAATTTTTAACTCTGACATATGATGATTTTGAATACAAGTCACCATCTCACAGTGGAACGGTGAAAAGAAGGCTCTTGTATGAAGACATTGATCCCACTCATGAGGTCTCCAACTTCATCACCTATGAAAAGTCCTGCCTCCTGAGACCATCATCTTGGTAAATATGAAATGGGGGAAAGGTCATACATTCAGACCAAAGCTAATGTTAATTCAAGGAAGAGAGTTAGTAAAGTGTTATATTTTTATATTTTTGCTTTTTGAATTGATGGTGCTAATTTTCTAATAATTCATCCACAAAGGAAAGAGGTATGAAACTTTGACATCTATCATACTTGGATCATCTCTACTTCTAAAAATTAAAAAGAAAAATGTAGCTAGAGTTTTTCTCTCCAGGTCCCGCCAAGCCCCAGCAGTCCCATAGCCCACTTATAAAATAAACATACAGATGCTTATATTATTTAAACTGCTTGGCCATTAGCTCAGGCCTACCATTGTCTAGCTCTTACTCTTATACTCAGCCCATTTTTGTTAATCTATATGTAGCCACATGTTTCGTGGCTTTACCTGTTGCCTCTACAAGATGCTCCCTGGATGGTAGGCTGGCGTCTCCTCCTCTCTGCCTTCCTGTTCCTTCCTTTCTCCTCTCTGTTAGTCCTGCCTATACTTCCTGCCTGACTACTGGCCAATCAGTGTTTTATTTATCAATCAATCATCCACAGCAGAAAAAAGAAGAACTGACTCACCCTAGGAGGAGAATCGATAACTATTGAGTTTGGAGATATATTCCTTCTACATGTATGCATTTTTTTTCATAGGCATTATAATGTCTTATTTAGTTTCTCTGTTAGTGTGATAAAAACACTGTGTAAATGTGACTTGAGGGAGGAAAGGGTTCATTTGCCTTATAGGTTACTTATGCTCCTTCACTGAGAGACACCAAACTAGGGACTCAGCAGGCACCTGGAGGCAGGAGCTGAAGCAGAGTCATGGAGAAGGGCTGTTTACTGGCTTGTTCCTTGTGGCTTGTTCAGCCTGCTTTACTATAGGACTCAGGATCACCTGACCCAGGGTGGCACTGCCCACAGTGAACTAGGCCCTCCCATGCCAACCATTAATGGATAGAAAGCCTCTCAGTCTTGCCCAAAGGCCAAATAATTGGAAGCAATGCGTCAACTGATGTTCCTTTCTCTCTGGTGATGTGTGTATCAATGGACAATCCCTTCTCAGCACGTTCAGGAAGAGTTCTCTGTGTTTGGGAAAACAGTACTTAACCAATCTGCTGTGGGATAGTCTGTATGTCAAATTGCTCTGATTGGTCAATAAATAAAACACTGATTGGCCAGTGGCCAGGCAGGAAGTATAGGCGGGACTAACAGAGAGGAGAATTGAGAAAACAGGAAGGCAGAGGGGACTCTGCCAGCTGCCGCCATGACAAGCAGCATGTGAAGATGCCGGTAAGCCACGAGCCACGTGGCAAGGTATAGATTTATAGAAATGGGTTAATTTAAGATATAAGAACAGTTAGCAAGAAGCCTGCCACGGCCATACAGTTTGTAAATAACATAAGCGTCTGTGTGTTTATTTTGTAAATGGGCTGTCAGACTGCTGGAGAGAAGCTCTCCAGCTACACCAATCTGCTTGGTATAAGTAGCAGAGCTCTAAGAAAAGTGAATAAGGTAGAAACAGTCTCTTCTATGAGATGCAGAAGGACGATGGGAGATGTAGAGTTCATGGGAAGGCTTGCCAAAGATGTGACCTTCCTTTGTAGAATCCCAAGAAATCATTGTGTGTGTGGAGGTGGCGTTATTCTTTACGACAATAGGCATAGAGACTGTATTTTTAATGTACACTACTGAAAACTAACATGAACACTCACAAAAGAAAAACATGACTTTTGACCGGAAAGCATTCACAATGAAGAGGCAGACGTTTTCTTTTCTTTTTATTTGTTTGTTTGTTTGTTTGTTTGTTTGCTGCCTGAAACAGTGGATTAGACTCTCTTGGGATGAGCACATGACTCATTTAAAATATAAACAAAGGCAAGATGCTGAAGCCAGTGAGATGAAGACCTCTGGGCACAGAGCAGAGATATAACTGGAAAGAAAAAAAAAAAAAGACACTGAGGAGCACAGTAAGGCTTTCAGGAAGAAGAGCTGAAAATACCACACATTGTATATCTGTGTCAGAATTTACCTAACCTATGGGCTAAGTGGGCAATCTGAGTTACAATGGATGTTAGAATTAATCTTTCTAGGGGGTTAAAATATGTGTCTTCTCTTGGGCATGGGTCAAGGACCAGTTATCTCCCTACATTTGTGATACAATATTGCAGCTTCTTCCCCCTCGAACTTGTCCACTGTTTCTGAAGCTCCAACTAATATCTATTTCTAGCTCTGCAACTGCTGGATGTTTGTGATAAAAGCCATTGTCTCCATTAATCATACAATTATGCTAATACATGTGAGAAGACCGAAAATGAACTGGACGAGAGGGCAACAGCTGGCAACTTCAGTTGGTGAACTTGGCAATGCAATTAAATGAGATATTTTACACATCTCCCCTGGGAATGCTGCATGCCAGTCATTTCCGAGGACAGTCTTATTCAATAAGAGCGGCACAGTTCAGAAATTCATGCAACTGACTGTGAGCATGCTGTCATGTATTCAGTACTGTATGCGCACAGCTCGGCACCTGATTCATGAGCAGGCTGCAAAGCAGAGGAGAGACACGGGTGTTAAACGCTGTAAGCAGTTCACATGGGATGTTCTGTCTGTGTACAATAATCCAGCTTAACAACCGTCCCTGTATAAGGCAATATGGGGTCACTTGTTAAGTAAACTCTCTCTCACACACAGACAAAATTAGAGAAGTCTATTTTAGAGATTGGGCTATGAAGCAGCAATAAAGTGTGAAAATCCAATACATTTGTTTAAAAAGGGCAGCAGGGCACCAAGATAGGACTCCAACTAAACAGGTTTTTCCTGACACTGCAAGTGTATCTTCCTACTTGTACCCTGGGAATCTTCCCTGAGCACCAGCTTCCCCGAGACTCAGCTCCAGCCGCTGACACAGATGAATGAAAAGAACTTAAAAATAATAACAAGAACACAAGTCTTTGGCAGTAAAATTAATGTGTTAGTGCTTTCAAAATAATAAACTTTGATTAGAGAAGACAATATGTGTCAGCTCATGAAAGATGCAGCCTTTGATGTCAGAGGAGCAGGCAACCTTGGAATAATGTGACTTTGGCCTTTGGTATCAGAAATGCAACAATTTCCACATCTCATCACTTGGTGGCCTTTGTGGCAGGCAGCTCAGGAGGAACAGCCTAATATCTTTCCTTACTGCAAGGAAAATGAGCAGAATTCTGACTGTTACATGGAAGCTGGCAAAGCTGTGTGATGGATATGTTTCTGTTGCGTTCTTACTCCCTAGTTCTGTCTCTCTCTGTTCCTTCTTTATTCCCCTTTGGAGTATCATTAATTCATTCATCCTATCATTCATTCACTCTTCTATCAATCTCTCTTGATCTGCTGTGCTAACACTGTGCCTCCTGGTGGATAATCAAGATAAGAGAAGATAAATAATAAAAAAAAAATCAATTATCATTTTACATAATATATCAAAGATAATTAAACAGAACATGAAATGCTAAACATTACATGCCTTCATGAATCCTCTACTAGCCACACAGTTATTTCCAGGTATAAGGATGAAGGTCAAAGAAGATGATGGCCCTGTAGATTCTGCTCTGTAACACAAAATATGCTAAAAGTGTAAAAATCTAATCAGTGTCACATTCCAAAGTCCCCATCCTTTCACCAATAGCATGCAATCCAGGGTTCATTAACTGAAGCCAACCAATCAAAGCAAGCTGTTGAAGGAAAGGCAAGGTCAGGTGTTCAATTTCTAGTAAATGAACCTGGAAAGTCCCAGTGAGTATGTCTTTACAGCAAAGCTGCCCATTTTTCTCTACATCAAGGGCTGAAAATTAATGTGTACCAGAGAGGGCTTGAACATCAAATTTGAAGAAAGAGTGGAATGTATGGTTTGCTTAAGATGAAAAAAAAAGAAAAAGAACATTATAAAGAAGTAAGTAAATAAATAAAGATTTTGGAACTTTGGAATAAAACACAGCAAACAGTGTGAGTGTGGTCCATACAGATTTAATAAGTAGCCTGCACTGTCATCAGGATGTAACATGCTTTATTCATTACATGCACTTGTAAAAATACCACCTGGAAAGTACCAAGAGAAGAACAGTATACATTCCCTGTAATATAAAGTAAAAGGCACAGGTCATATACATCCCTTCCCATTTACAACCCTTTCCATATACATCCCTTCCCACTTACAACACTTTCTATATACATCCCTTCCTATTTACAACACTTTCCATATACATCCCTTTCCATTTGGGCATGTTTTTCTTTTCCCTTTTCTCTTTTCTTCAGTTGATTTCTATTCTGAATTAAGACATTACAAGAATCAGAAAAGCATTACATTCTCCATAGACTCTTTAAAGTGGTACTTAATACCATAACATGATTAATAATTGAAGATTTACAAATAGAAAATTCTAGTTTAACAAACAGAATCCTTTTCTAGTTTTTAAATAAAGCTTTTACTTTTCTGGCCTCTAACCTACACCTGTTCCTCTTTATCCATAGGTATAGTGGGAAAAATTCAATTTTTTTTACGTTTTAAGGCTCAGGCAATCGATTTAAAAGCATTCATTAGTAAATGGATGGCATGCATTTTGAAAGAAAAAGATCTACTTCACATGTTAAGTAGCATTTTCCTGAAAGTAAAAATTAAGAGACTTTCATTTGTAATTTGATTCAGCCACATATTCTGCTCATCTTGTGAAATATAAGGATTACTTAATTCCAATTAGAGTACCTGTTTTAGAGACAGGTAGTATAGCAACAGAGTAAAGGTGATAGGGATCAATGCAAGGCTGTGGTCAATGGTGTCTGGAGAGAAGATAATTCATACAGAAAAAAAAAACAATGAAATTCCTTTGACTCTCATGAACTTAAACTAATGACAGTGTATCCTGGGCTGAGAAGAGAAAACTCTCACACATGCACATATATATCCACTGGGTAAGTATACCATTTATTTTATATAAATAAAAAAGCTATAGATACAGACACAGATATATATATATATATATATATATATATATATATATATATATATATATATAAACCTGGTGGGTATTTTTTGTGTGTAAACCAAGAGAACTCAGATATTTGAATGCATCCTTTAAAACTCTGGGTATAAGGAGCTGACATCTGGCCAATATGATAAGTTAACTCTGCTCCTTAGCATATGGGAGTTCTACTGTTAACATGGAGGAATGATAGACAACATGTAGAAAAAGAATGTTTAACATTTGTTATCTGACTTAAAACCAAGATGACTAGCTCTGTGCATCATCAAGAAAACAACTTCTAAGCAGTGGATAATCTACAGGCTTTCTGGAATCTGGCCAAGAGAAGGTGAACATTTGAATCACACAATACCCCAGGGAATAATTGGCCCTTTACCAGAGAGCAAATCAAAGCCAATTCTCTGACTCTAAACAGAGACTGGGGTGGAATGAGCCAAGTTAGGAGTGGAGCCTGCCAGTTAGGGAAGTACAAATAAGAAGGTTACCACTTCGCACTGGAAAGTGAAACTAATACACTGCTTTAAAATCTGAGTATCATGTCCTGCAACAATGTAACAGCATGGTAGTCCTGAAAGACTCATATAAGGCCCAGTTTTACACTTGGGGCCCTAGTATTAGCTTAAGATGACTGCTAATCTGCACGAAGGAGAAAGCTAGTCATATAAGGGTGGAGATAATATAGGTGTGGGTATAGAAAAGAAGTTCCAGACCTCAAAATAACCATACTAATCAATATCCTAGGATACTGCAATATGACACTTAAAATAGATCAAAATAAATCCAGCTATTGAATGACAATTCACATCATAGGAGAAAAAAAATCTTAGGAGATTTAGTTGGAATGCTCTAAATATGAGGAGCTACATTCATTAAAGGATGAATAATTAAGCTAAGTAAACTTCAATAAAACAAATATTAACATTAGAAAAATGTAGAAATCTTGAGAATGAATAATGTGATCATTGAAACAAATAGCACAAAGCTCAAAAACTAACAGACATGAAGAGAGGAAACAGTTAAAAGTGATCAAGACATTAGAATACAGGAAAACCCAAGTACAATTTCAGACATGTAAGAGAACTAAGAAGCTTTGAGAATAGACTATTAAGATACTCTGAAACACATCCAAAGAGCTAAAGAGAAGGAAATTTTAGAGAAATAAATTTTATAGTGTAGAAATAGGAAAGTATCTAATATTAAACTGAGATATTTGTAGGGCTAAGAGTGTGCTCAAATTACTAGATACAGCATATAGCAAAGAATCACATATTGGCACATCATAGTAATATGACAATATAAAGGATTAATAACTATCAAATTATTTACAAAATACATGTTACCTCGAAAATAAGAGATGATTACACATTCTTTTCATTGTCCTTACATAGATGTCTAAATCCCAGGGGGTGATGTAATCAAATTACTTATATGAAGCAACTACCAATATGAAATTTATCCAACTAACCCTAAGGTAAAAATGTTAAAGTACTTTTCACCCACAGAAGGTTAAGATTATTTGCCAAATGTAAATAAACATGTTATTAATATAATTATGGAAAATTCCAATAGTGAACTAGAAAAATCAAAACTGTCATATATCTAGAGTCAAGGTTGAAAAATATAATATTGAAATTATGAATTGATTTAATGACAAGTATTACCATAGACAGATAAAGTAATGTGAATGACAGAGCCCAAGAAATAGGCCGAATGAATATATGAGAAAAAAGCAAACCAAAAGAGAGAGAAGAATGAAAGATATCCATTATATTTTGAGAGCTCTAAATTTAGAATTTTAATATCAGTGACAGGTAGGGATTAAATATGTGATGGTTGAAGAGATGATGCTGAAATGTTTCCATAATCAATGGACCTCACTGCGAACATTCAAAGGGTGCTGTAAACATGAAGCAGGATAGAAAAAGAAAACACATCTATGACATCAAGTAAGGCTGTCAAGTAAAATAAAAATAAAATATTTTTAAGGAAATGACAAAAGCAAAGGAATGGCAAACGTAGGCATACTGCTGACATCCCAACCAAATGATGACAGCTGTAGGACAATGGAAGAACATGAACCAAAGAGGGCAATGTGCCAAGAGATACTGCCTTCAGCATATGACAGATAGAGAATGCCAGACAGACAAGAGGGAAGTGATGGTCAAGACTCCAAATTACTGAACACTATGCAGAGTAGTTAAGGCCGAGTCACACTGTGCAAAAGGACAGATACAACAGGGGAGAAAAGCAACGGAAAATCAATATACTCAATATAGATTAATATGAAGGCTGGTTCTGTACAACAAGAACTGAATGACCCACTTATATACATATACATGATATATACATGTACTTTTAAAAATAGCTAACGTAACCCTTGGTGTGAAAGTAGAGCTTACCTTTGGTCATGGAGAAGGCCACAGTGAATAAAGAAAAGCAGTGGGAAAGGTGTTGGCTTAAGTCATGACTTTTTGGGTCTGTTCAAACCATGAGAAATTACTTTGCCATGCAATGTTGCAATATATAAATTATACCTAATATGGAGGATCTTTTAGAAGTTATGCAAAAAATATCATAAATAATGTTCATGTGAGGAATTTTAGCAGCACAAACAATAAAAAAGTTGCTCTTTTGAACAATAATATGTTTCTGCACATTTATAGAAAAGTGAAGGAATTTTACAAAATTATATTTTTAATTATCAAAACACTCAAAAAATAAACACAAAAAATGACCAATTTAATTGATTAAATAGTAGTCCATAATTACAGCTGAGAATAATAATTATACCAAAATGTTATACTATCTTTTATTGATAATGCAATACAATTCAGCAATAAAAATAAAATAAGAAAATGGTAGCCCTTATATTTACTGATGGGAGTATGTTAATACAAATTTGTACAAGCATCTTGGTCATGTACATTGTACTGTCTCCTTTTTTTCTGAAAGTACTGTCTCTTCACTTTAATAAATTTATTTTATAAGTCTAAAAGTAAATACATCAATATAATTTATACAAAATTTTCACTGAGGTTTTTTTGGGCAGGGAGGGTTTGTTGTTTGTTTGCTTGTTTATTTTTGAGACAGGGTCCTAGAACTCACTAAGTAGACTAGGCTGGTCTTGAACTCACAAGTGTCTGCCTCCCTTTGCCTCCTGAGTTCTGGTATTAAAGGTGTGCATCAACACACCTGGGTAGATATTCCCTGTTTCTAATATAAATTAAAATGACAAAAGAATCAAATCTTTTCATATCTCATATGACTACTAATTTGACTGAGGAAATAAAAATAAGTTGTACTTCATTCATATTGTGGAATATTATGTAATGATTGAAAGATTATATCATACTATGGAGTGGTCTTCTTTTAATAAAACCAAAATAAATATATAAATTATTTATATGTTTTCAAAAGCATAGAAAATATAGATAAAATGGAGAAAAGTTTAAATGTGACAAGATTAACAATCACACTTACATCATTCTTCCAGAAAATTGAGCACTATTTGTTTTAAAATCTAAGTTCCACAAAAATCCTAAGAAACGATTTAAATGATAAAAAATCATTAAAATTTAAATACTTAGCTATATAAAATATACTAAGCCTCGTATGAATACAGAAATGAAACTTTAATTGAAGTAAATAGATCAAACACAGATATATGTATGTGAGCATATGTGTGTATGTGTTAGTCCAGACTACAATAAAAAAATACCATATGTTACATGGTTTATAAGCAACCAAAATTCATTTCTTACAGTTCTGGAGAATGGAAAGAACAAGGTCAAGGAGATGATCTCACAATATTATCGTGAGTTGATGAGCCTGTGCCTATTCAATACGAATAGCTCCTCTCACTGTGTTCTCACATAGCAGGAGGAAGAACAAATTGTCTCAGGACTCTTACTACAATTGAAATTCCATTCAAGAAGAGCTCCAACCTCGTGTCATTCAGTTCTAATTCCCTCCATAGGAGCCCATTTCTTCATCCTTTCACATTACAGAGTATGGATTGTAGCATATGGATGGGTGAGCTGGGGACACAGCATTTAGTTCAGTACAGCAACACTTAAATAAAATGGAAAATAATTCAATACTTAAAAACTGATAAAAATTAATTTTATGTGTACTGTCTTTTAACTCCTGAACCAGAACATAAGAGTGTATCCTCAGACCCAAAACATTTCCTTACAGAGAAAAGGCACACTCATAACCTGCTCTACTGTCTTACCTTATTTGACAGTTTCATTCCCTGCTAAATAAAGGCTTTATCTATGCTTTTGTATTGGGATTAGACTAAGTTCTCATAGATCTTTGGTCACAGTCTCTTCTTTTGATGGCCAAGACCCCAAGATATTTTATTTGCATCAAGAAGGGGATACAGACAGATAATTACCCTGCATCAATTGCTAGACAAGACCTAGCAGGCTTTGGGTACTGAAGTCCACTACAGACGAGTTCTGCTTTCTTTATTCTCATTGAGAAAAAAAAATCTTACTTCACAGAGTAATGGTAAGAGCTACGTTTCTCTTATAGCCACAAACTATGGCTTGGATTGACATTCTAGGACCACTGCTTCTGGTAGAAGAAGACCCCAATCCTTGACATAAAATAGGTACCACTTGATCAATAAAAAATAAAGCAGTTTATTGCTACAACCTAGCATTTATCTCAAGAGTAAATATATATATATAGGCAACATTTTGCATTTATTTATGACTAAAATTTACTCTACTATAAAAGTAGGACATTCTTATGACTGACAGCTATTCCAAACACAGAGTCAAAGCCAAATAAAGAAATACACATCATTCTCATTAGAACTGTGAATGGGCTAGAATGCAATCACTCTAATTATTTAACAAGATTCTGGATGACTCAGCCAGTGTAATACATTGTTTAGGAAGTCATAGTTAGCAAAAAAATGAGACCAGAGAATAAATATAAGTTATGAATGTATGATTTTTCTACTTAGAAAATTCCAGAACTTTCTCAGGCATGGTGGCTCGTGCTTGTAATTATAGAATTTAGGGGACCAAAGCAGAAAATCATCTACAAGTTTGAGGCCAGCCTGAGCTACATAGTGAGTTCCAGGCTAGCCTTTGGTTACAGAATGAGACCCTGTCAAGAAAGAAAGAAAAAAGAAAGAAAGAAAGAAAGAAAGAAAGAAAGAAAGAAAGAAAGAAAGAAAGGAAGGAAGGCAAGAAAAAAAGAGGGAAAAGGAGGGAGGGAGGGAAGGAGGAAGGGAGGGAAAGAAGGAGAGAGAGAGGGATTAAAAATGCATCTTGAAAGAGTCTCACATTTAATCTGAAGACATTGTTTTTTGTAGCAGCTGAAGAAAAACCTTAGAAAAGCCATATAAAATATTATCAAATTTTTTTTCCAGTGTACTGCCAAGATTCTTTAAAATTAAGGAAATAATGTAGAGACCAAAAACAAAGACCTGAGACTAGAAGAGTATGCTTACTTTGAAGCTATGACTGTCCTAGAGAATTTAACGAAATCTAAACCTACAGGCTTGTGCTTGACTGTTACTTCTGTATAGCTTGACAAATACGGGGTCTCCCCCCAAAAAAAGTATTTGAATTTAGATCTGCATGTTAATCTGAGACTTTGAAAACAGGTAAAACATCCGGGCCAGTAAGATAATTCAGTGAGTAAAGCTGCTGCCATCCTCCAAGTCTGAGAATCTAAGTTCCATCCCTTGATCCCACATGGTAAAATGAAAGAATAAACTCCAACAGCTTGTCAGCTGACACACACACGCTTGCCTTGGCATGGCATGTGCCCACATACACATACAAATAAATAAATAAGAAGAAAGAGAATAAAAGAATGAAATTATGAAATAGGTATTTTTGCTTCTCAGTGAGGCGTCACGGGATGGAGGCCATTCTGGCTTGGCCTTCGATTTAGGTTTTACAGAAGTTTTTAAGGGGTCAGCAAGAGAGCACAGTGGGCAAAGGCAGTTGCCACTAAACCCGATGACCTGAGTTCTCTTGATCCCTGGGACCCACATGGTAGTAGGAGAAGGTTGACTCCTGAAAATTGTCCTCTGACCTCCACGCATGCTGGTGGCACACATCACACACACACACACACACACACACACACACACACACACACACAAATAAAAAATATAATTTTAAAAACATTTCTAGGAATTTTAAAGAAATATCTTATATATCTGGGGTTCAAAATCATATTACCCATATAGTTACAGAAAAATCGAAACCCAACAAACCACCTGGCACTTTATGTGCAGAGTTCCAGGATGCACGGCAGGAGTAGTGTGTCTTGTCTGGAGAGCTGATATTTGCACTGGAAGATGTTTCACATAAAACAAGATACAAGTTTGTAATCTAATATGACAAATGACAGGAAATGAGCTGTAATTAGTAATCAATAGATCAACAAACTAAATAATGACAGAAATGAGAACTTCAGATAGCCAGATTTTATTATAAATTTTAAACAAGCCTTTCAGGTTGGTTTGTATACCCAGTGAGACTCTATTGGGGAAAACACTTTTTTCCCTTTGCAAACAGTTATCAATTGGAAATAACTTCCGGGTTAGGGATGGGGGCTTATGTCTGCTTCCCCACTTAGTCCTGGGACCCCATCTGACTCAGATCTGTGCTGGTCCTGTGCATGTTGCCACCGTCTCTGTGAATTCATATGTGCATAGATCCTGTTGTGTCTGGAAGACACTATTTCCTTGGTGTCCTCCACCTCTCTTACTCTTACAATATTTCCACTTCCTCTTCCACAGAGTTCCCTGAGCCCTGAGGCAAGATATATGATGAAGCCATTTCATTTAGGACTAAGTGTTCCATGGTCTCTCACTCTCTGTACATTTTCCAGGTGTGGGTCTCTGTATTTGTTCCTATTATTACTATTATTATTATTAGTTATTTCTTCTCTGGTGATGGCTGAGCAAGGAACTGATCTATGAGTACAGCAGAATGTCATGAGGAGTCATCTTATGGGTACCTTCTTTTAACCAAGCAGTAGTATTTGGAGTTCCCCTAGGTCCGTGACCTATCTAGTCTCAGGATTTTGGCTAGTGTCAAGTGTCAGTGTCAAGCATGGGTTCCATTTTATGGAGTAGGGGTCCTTAATTCCAATCAGATAGTTGTTGGTTATTCCCACAACTTTTGTGCAAAAGACTGTACCAGCATATCTTGCAGGCAGATCACCATTATAGATCAGTGCTAGGACCCCACTGGTCCCAGGATTGATCTATAATGTAGCTGGTTTACATTCTAACTGGGTTGCTGTTTACCTTTCTCCTCTAGTAGTGTGCAGAGTACCTCCTAGTACTGTGAACTCCAGTCATCATGGGTGAAGCTCCCTGAAGGCACTTCTCCATGTTCAATGAGCTGTGCAGGTGTTGTCTGCAGCAATAAGACCTTACCTGTAGCATGAATCTTAAAGAGTCTTATTAATAAAATCACACCTGGAGCCAGGTATTGGGGTGAGTCCTGGAAGGTCAGAGAAGCAGAACAAGCCACGGTTACCTCACCTCGCCAGTTCCACAGCTGATCCTGTTTCCTCAGACTGGAAGCCTCTGTGTCCTCATATCCGAATGAATCTCAGCTGAACTGCTGCTCGAAAGCCTGAATGCTTAACCAGCCAAAAGCTACTAGTTTCTGGTCTTCACGCCTTATATAGCTTTCTGCTTTTTGCCATCATTCCCTGGGATTAAAGGCTCACTTTCTGGGATTAAAGGCATGAGTCACCATGCTTGGCTGTATCCTTGAACACACAGAGATCCAGGTAGACCTCTGCCTCTGGAATGCTAGGATTAAAGGCGTGTGCTACCACTGCCTATCCTCTATGTTTAATATTGTGGCAGATCTGTTCTCTGACCCCAGATAAGTTTATTAGCATGCACAATATTTCGGGAAGCACAATACCACCACACTTACCATCAGTTTGTGGAGAGCAACCAATAGCCTTGGGAATAGCCTGGTTATTTGGGGGTTTCCGCTGGACCCATTTCGTTAACAACTTGATCAGATATAACCCATTCCCAGCACTGGACATTTCATTTGGTGGGGAGAAATGTCTAGTTGGGGATATATCTACCAAGTTATTTGGTGATTCCACTTAGATTTCTTTCATGTATGTATATATACTAAGAAGCCTCCATAATGTTAGGTTTCCCTTTCCTTCCAGGCTGGTTTGTTTGCTTTTATTTTCTTATTTTATTTTTACTATTTTTTTTAAAAGATATTCATTTGTATTCTAATGAGATAGAGAAAGGAAGGGTGTGGAATCAGGCTACATGGGGAAATGGGATGGATCTGGGAGGAGGTGGGGGGAAAGCTGTAATCAGAACATATAAGATGAAAAAGTCTTATTTTTTTATTAAAAAAAAGAAAGAAAGAGAGCAGACTAAGTAAGCTATGATGAAGAAGTCAGAAAGCAGCACTCCTCTATGGCCTCTGCATCAGCTCTTGTCTCCAGGTTCCTGCCCTGTTTGAATTCCAGTCCTGACTTCCTTTGATGATAAGGTGATGAACTGTGATATTCCAGTATAAGCAAAGTAAATGTTTTCCTTCCCCCACCAACCAAAACAAGCCTTTCAACTGTATTTAAATAAAAGTAATTGAAAATATGGAGCATAAAAAAGACAAGAGACAAAAATTACATAAACAAAAGAGATATATAGACCACTTTTTACCCAGGGAGGCTGCACAACTTTCTTTCACAGGAAGCATGCCCTGTGCTTTTCAGTGCTCCCAGAATCCAGGACAAAATTAGCAGACAGGCTGCCTTATTCCAACCACCACACTGGCGTTATTCAGAAAATGTGTGTAGTTAACACGGCTGTCCAAAGCCAATGGAAACAGAAGCATGGCAGAATTTCTGAAAATGGAACTGAGAAATAAAATAGAATACAGTCTGTATCGGGAACACCTTATCTAACTTACCTTGGGGGGCTGGAAGAAGCAAACTTCTGCCTATGTGGACACTGAGTGTCTGGGAGTCCTGCCTTTAAAAAGCAAAGCTTAAAATTAGATAAAATGACTCATTTCGGGGGACTGAAATGGGGAAGGAGTGATAACAGAAGAAGACACATTGAGGGGAGTGTAAGGATAAGAGCTAAAAAGTCTGTCCTTGCCTGACACTACTCCTGTACCCACCGCCCAGCTTTATGGGTGAGGATAATAATTTTATCTGCACCAGAACCATCAAAAATCTTGGCAGCTTTGTCCGGCCAGTGAAATCCTGGAGCCTTATCAGCTGTGTAGTGGTAAACTTGATAGGAATGAATGGGAATGCAGACCTAAGGCAAACCTCAGGGAACCATATTGACTAAATACAGGGAGTACAAACCTCACCTGTACTGGTAGAAGACAGATAACACAGCTTAATTCAAGACAAGACATTGAACCAAAGAAAGCATGGTGGAAAACCTCAAACTCTAGAAGAAATATTACTGATGTATAAATCTCCGGTTTAAGACAAACTCTTGAAACATGAAAACATGTTTCATGATCTCCAATACTAAAAACAAACCAATGGAGACTCACTGCACTCAGGCTTTACTTAGCAGAAGAGGCTATCAGTGAAATTTGTGAATTTATTCAAAGTACAGAAGACAAGTGTATTTGAAAAAGTAAAGGATGTGTGATAGTTTGGCTCTGTAAAGGGGAAGTTGAATTCCATGGAGGAAACAAAAACTACAAATGTGTATGTTCAGAAACTACTAGAAATACAGCTAGGAAGATAAAGCTGCCCTGGATAAAACAACACGATGAGACAGCTAATGTCTTGTCAGTAAATGTTTTACATGAGAATGAAGCCAACCCCAGACTCAAAGATATGCAACGTAAGATAGCCTGCAATATATCCTTTTGGAATGAAATGCACACAGAAGTTCAAAATGCAAAGCAGAGCATGATTACTGTGTAGCAGAGTAACCAGAAGACATAAGGATAGCTACACTTATATAAGGCAACCTAGGTTTTTCAAATAAAAAAAAATTGAGAACAGTATGATGCATTTTTCCAAAAAACAAAACAAAACAAAAACCACTTTGACTTAATTCTTATTGGCTAGCATGAGAAAAAATAACAATGTTGGTAAATTTGGGAGAAAGAAGCTGACATTCAGTTTATAGCATGGCTACAGAGATAATCTCTGCTCCTTTACTATCAGGGTTCAAGGAAGCACTTCTCACCCAGATATAAAAGTTTATTACTAGTAACTTGACTGAATGGAATTGGTTACCTTGTAATATCAAGCCATTGTGAAACAGACAAGAAGACTCAATTGTTGCAATAAAATAATAAGAATAGCTAAATCAATACAGTTATCCATTGCTTTGAGAATGGTACCCAGTACTCATGATAGAGTTCTAAACGGAAGACCCCGTTTCACAGGCAGGGTTTGATGTGATGTCAAAGATAGAGAGAGGAGGTAGACCTTTAGGGATTCATATAACATATTATTGACACAAAACAATGCCATTCTTTTTGCTGGGTGTTTCCTCCATGTAATCAGGGTTGTCTAATAGAATCCTCTATCCTACTCATTTTGGAACTTAACAACCCATTGGCAAGTTCTTCATTTCACAGATTTCCCTTCCCTTGAAAAATATCAATATTAGTAAGCTACCAATAAATGCATGCATAAAATGATCCTGAAGTTTAAAATAGTTGCACTATTTTTTACATATGTTACCCTTATAATAAAAATAGTGGGCTAGAGTGTTTTCCAACTTGGTACTAATTCCTAAGGGGACATGGGACTTCCTTTTACATGATCTCAAAGATAATCATCGTTTTGTGTAAAAGTATACTTATATCAATTATATCCATTAACGTGAAACATAAGTATGTTTCTATAAAAGCACTTTATACTGCAATGACATTATTTATAATGTTAGTACAAGCATAAACTACTTGCATGTTCTTATTTTTTACATTAGGTCAATGTGGTTATAATCTCTCAGCTTGAGAGACTGGGCTGTTAATTTTTGGAATGGTGTCAAAGAATGAACACAATTGTGCGTTATTGCTCTTACCTAGGTTCCATCTTTTTTTTTTTTATATTCCAACATTGCAGTTGATAAAGTACAGAAAAACAATTTTGAAAATTTAACCAGTTTGTTTTCTTTTTTTTAAAGCACAATACAGGCAACAGCACAATCATCTAGGTGTCTTCGCAGTAACAATGACACAAATAAGACATGTTCACAAAAATAAATATAAGGACAGAACTTCAGATGCAAAGAAACAAGTCAGAGCAAAGCCAACTGGTAAAAATAATTTAAATAACTCGTATTATGTGTGATTCTTTGTGTAAGAAGATTCCACTTCTGAAACGTGTGAACTTACATATCAAGAAATAAGAAAGGGAAGGGAGGGAAATGTGGTGGCTATGAAAGTGACCTGCGCGTTTCTGGCATTCAGCTAGCATGCTATCTATGTAGACAAAGAAGCTTAGGTACTGCTAAGTTGGAAGAGACTTCAGAAACAAAATAGGATATTATTTGTGGTGTAGACAAAACATTGTTTGAGCAACAGCATAGAAGCTATATAATTCCACTAACTGTACATCTTCCAGTTAAACTATCACAGTTGCTTTTAATCTGCAGAACAAATATGACATTCCTTGAGTAGAAGACATCTGCTTGGTGATATTTTTTTTTCTCTGAAAATAGTTATTGAATTACCAGCATTTAATTAAATTATGCAAGGCATTCCAAGGTATTCAAAGAACTGAATAACACAACAAAATGTCAGTCTACTGACTGCCTATCAGAAATTCACTCAATATATATATACAGATATGTGTTTATGCATTAGTATTTGTATATATGTATTGTAGTATAATGTGTATATATGAAAGAAGGACAAATGTGTGCCTACACTCATTCTTTACTTTTCTCTTTTTAGAGAGAGGGGAACTGGTAAGCTTTGTTTCTGTGAAAACTTGAGCTAGGACCTCAAAGTAACTAGGGTCATAAATGTCTACTTTGAGTCAAATCATCACTTAGTACTGCCTCTTTGTATTGGTCCCAACTGATATGTTTGGTATATTTCCCGTCAGGATCTCATTATCGTGATTCAAATAAGACATGAGGGCAAAGTTCTGACAAAATAATTCATGAGTGTGCGTGAGTCTCTGGTGAACAGACACAAATGCTGGTGTAAAGCTTGTCAAAATGATGAATGACCCACACGAGGGAAGAGCAGGAAAGAATGAGTGGGATCAGTGCTGAGAAGATTTCCCTTTGGCTATTGTGGGGTTACTCCACCAGAGGTTCCTAATGATGTGAGTGGGAATGGGCTTTGTTTGAATTCAGATAACAGCCTCCTGCTCACACCTTGGTTAGAAGTTTCCACTAGAAAAATGTCTCCACATCTGAATAGTATCGCAAACAACTGCAACCCAGTGAAAGCTCTGCTTATGCCTCTGTATCATGGAGGGAGTGGATCTCCATGACAGCAGACACTGTGCAAATCTTCCTTTATAAACACCAACATCACAGCACTGTAGATTTCCTGAACAATTGATTAAAAGGCAAGGTATTAAGACAGATATAAGATGACAACCAGAAACTTAAAGAAATCAAACACTTGGAAACTTTGAGTTTGTATAGTTTCACTTTTCTCATTGAAAAATACTTATTAAATATTTATTTTACATGAAATGCTATGCTATGTAAGTAACTGTCCAGTATAAACATTTACATCCTAGTTGGTATAGGGAAGATTCTTTAACAAGAAATAGGCAAATGATTTAATAACAATTATTAATATC
The DNA here is from genome assembly GCF_949786415.1 of Peromyscus eremicus. Taxonomy (NCBI): domain Eukaryota; kingdom Metazoa; phylum Chordata; class Mammalia; order Rodentia; family Cricetidae; genus Peromyscus; species Peromyscus eremicus. The sequence continues at coordinate 21,325,661 of NC_081433.1, forward strand.
TGACAGAGCACTTTGTTCTGTGAAGATATAAAGTGGAGTATCCAAATTACCTGGAGGTGCTGATATATATATATAGCTTAGAGGTAGACACACAAAGCATGCACTGGGCTTGGGATTCAAACCTAGTTATTTTGGTGAAAAAGATGGAATTCATAGATTTAGGTGAAGAACTGACATTTCAAGGTTAAAAAAAATCTTTGTTTGGGGGCTGTCAAGATGGCTCAGAGTGTAAAGACTCTACCAAGCAGGACCCAATTAGGACTTAGTAGAAGTAATGAACTTACTCTCTCAAGTTGTCCTCTGCCCTACACACACACACACACACACACACACACACACACACACACACACACGTACACAAATGTAATAATTTTTAAAGCTTTCATTTTTATTCCCCTCCCAAAGCTTCTTTGGTTAGCAGTTAGAGATACACTTATTTGTAAATAAGTAAATGTAGCTGAGTATAAGGATCAAGACATTAGTGAAAACATTTGATGAATTCTGAGTTTAAGCACTCCAAAGAAACTAAGAACAGAACTTCATGTAGCCTTCACAAATCACCTCTGAAAGTGGAGTTCAGTGTGGCAGATGGCTGACTTAGGTATCTGTGAGCTAAGTGCAGTTTAGTAGTAGAAAAGAATGAAGGATTTTTCTGAATCACTAAACTTAACTAAGAGGAGAATGGACAGATTTCATCTCGTCAGAAAACAATTTTCTTTCTTTATAATAATCTTAAGATATAACTTTGTATATGAGGATTTATATTTTTGAAAGTAGATAAGACATCTATTAAAAAGAAATAGGTTTCATAAGTGCACATTGTATTTGGGTGCATCTACAGTTTTCCTTAATGACTTGCTTAAAATTAGAAGACCCTCTGTCCCCTTTCCTGCCCAATATGATGTGAACTCAGTTCTTCTTTTTCATAAATAAATGAGGGAATATTTCATGTATATATATATAATTTTATATAAATATATAAGTGTGTGTGTGTGTGTGTGTGTGTGTGTGTGTGTAACTGGGTTATGTAAGTATGAGAAAAACCTAAAGAGTTATCTTTAACTAAAATCCACAGAGAGGAAAGGTTTAGGAAAAGTACATAAGCAGGTGTAGTTTTTCAGTCAATTTGTACTTTTTAATTGATGGGTAGCATAAGCAGGCTCATTTTGGTTTTTCTGTGTTGCTTTGCATGATCCAAAGAACAGGATTATTTAAAAATAACCTATACAGCATCCCTCCAGGGGTTTAGACAAAGGACCAGCTGGAACAGGTGGGAGTGGGAGTCCTTCTTCAAGCTAGAAGATTTCATTTAGGGTCAACTCCCTATGGTATTCATGGGATTCTCTCATAGGCAGCATAACTTCTCAAGTGCTCCAGATCTGAACAGTAGGCATTTCCATGCAATTCCTGCAAAGTATTGCTACCCTGATCGGTCTTCTCAAGTTGGGTCCAGTAAGGCTTGATCCTGGAAACCTGACAGAAATGAGGAGGAACTAGAGGAAGGACAGACACACTGTGACAGACACAGAAAAGCTGGTTTTAAGTGGACCGAGCTTATACTGATGGCAGGCACCAACTGCACAACTGGGAACCTCTGTGAGTTCATTGCTACAGTACAGGGGTGAGGAGTTAGCTAGTCTTAGTAGGAGGTGTCTGTAGGGGAGCAATACAAGGTTGCAATCATCCAGAAGGAGTAGGCTGCAGTTGCTAGTTTTTTTGCACACACTGCCAACACCCGCAAACAGCCAATTCCCAGCTTGTTCAGAGGAAGGCATTGCCAATTTCCATGGCTCTTAGGCCTTGGGGTCCTTGCTAAAAACACACGTTCACTCCAGGCTGTCTCAGCTCCCAACATTCTTGGATTCCAAGTTGTCACTGAAAATGCTGCTCATTTGCTTGATGTGTAGAAATGAGGTCGTGGCCAAGGAAGTTGCTCCTTGGAAAGGTCAGCCCACATAGTGTTGTGCTTGGAGTTTTGATTGTAGAAGGATATCCGTGGGGACCCCATTATTGTTTTTCTCTTAATTACCTCATCCTGGTAAAATGAGCCAAGTCTTGCATACAATGTGGACATGCATGGTCACACATGCGAAAAAACAAAACAAAACAAAACAAAACAAAACAAATCAAGTCTAAAGCCTATATGCAACTACTTTTAGTTCCTGGTAGATATGGTGAGGTATACTAATGATGTTAGCATAGGAGGCTAAGACAGAAGAATCTTAAAGTCAAGGCCAGCCTGGGCTACATGATAAAAAACCACAAAAATTCTTGTTTTAGGTATAAGTCAAGTGACTCTCTTCTGGCACACAGATTTCCTCTGGAAGCTGCAGTAGTGTAAACAGCTATCAGGAAAGCTCAAATTCCTGAAAGCAGTTCTAAGGTTAGATGCTTATAGAGTAGAGGAACTGCTAACAGGAGTTAGTGTGTGTGTGTGTGTGTGTGTGGGTGGGGGTGATCCAAAAACCATCTGATCTTTAACCCAGAGAAGGTTACATTTCAAGTGGACAGACTGACGGAAGTGAGCAGATGTAGAGGAGTTGACTTGCTACTTCAATCACACTGGATCTCCAAAGTCAACATGGTGCCCATTCCATAGTCTTTCTGACTAAGGATGGCTTCAATGTTTATTTTTCCTGTAGCTTGACTTAACATGCAGGCTATTGAAGATTTTACACAGCTTTGTTGCTTACAAAGCTCTTACATACCTGTTATCACTTACAACATTCATAAAAATCTTAACTCAAGTGTTCACTTGAGCAACACAATACATGGTCAGAATTATAAACAACTTATAAATTGTGTCCTGATCATCATAATACCCATTTATTTACTGGTTTATTCTATCCTTTTACCCATCCATTCACTCATCAACCCACTTGTCTGTCTGTCTCTATCCACCCAATGTGCTCCATCAAATAAAGATCAATTCAATGCCTAACATGCTGGAGTTCTCAAAGCAAATCAAATTATCCTGTTGTATTAATATGTAATTGTAATAAGGAAGAAAGCCATTATGGAAAGGTTTGCTTCCATACACCAGCATTGGCAGACTAACAGTATAGCTGCTGTTTATAACCATAACAGCAATGTAATCATGACTATAATCATCAGTGGGGTGGGGTACATGAAATGCATTAGTGTACATGAAATGGGAACTTAGTTTGGTAGGAAAGAATGCTCCCCAAAGGAAGAGGGGATTGTTTGGGTTAAAGGTTTTGAGAGGAGAAATAGATAGGCTGGGCAAGTTTGAAACCAAAACCCAAAACACTGGCATGGAGCTTGCTCCATGATGACCTGTTTAACAGAGAGTTAAGACGTGAAAGAAAATATACACATGCATTTTAAGAGAAATACTAGACGAGTTCATTCTGGTACTCTCTGTCTGGTGCTTAGCAGTGATGGTCTTACACCAGAATTTCTTGCATCCTATGCCAAAATCTTAGTGTTTAGTAACACTATTGTAATCTTTCGTTAGATTGATTTCTCAGCACACACTATGGCCTCATAATAGCAACATAGTATCAGCAATAATATGATTACTGAAAATAGATATTTTTTAATTTCATGGTTTGTTTCCCTTAGGACCTATTCCACTATGACTATATAGCAAATTACTAGGTTTTTGAAGTCTCTTGAAGCATTTCCTTTCCAAATGGTTATGCCAAAGACTGAATTACAGGGCTTGGCATGTCTCTTAGCAATTTAGAACCTGCTTGTCATATGTAAGGCCTGGGGTTTGATTTTCAGTGCCCAACTTCCTACCAATTACATGATTATGGTTATTTCCCTGTATTTTATTTCTAGGACCATTTTATAAAATTTAATTTTGTTTTATAATTATATATGATATGCATGTGATTTTTGAAATCAATTTATAATAAATGTATTTGAAGAAATTTGGCTTGGTCACTTTCTGTTAGCTTTCTTTCTCTTTAGTCTACCTTAAAGATGTAAATAAGCAAGTAAATATCTATGCACACAAGTATGTATGCATATACATAGACATCTATGCGTACCACACGCACATGTATTTTTCTTCTTAGATAATTGATAGCTCTCTTGAGAGTGCTTTTAGTTATTGTTATTCATAGTCATGTAACATCTAAGAAGACAACTATCTCAGAAGAGGCTACCTAGGGTAGCATCCAGGTTTTGTATTGATGAGATGTGTCTGAAAGACACAAAGCTGAAGTCCAACGCACTAAGCAGTAATGTGTCCTTCTGCATCTCTTCATTAATGAACAGCTTCATTCCTATGTACTTGCTCTTCTTTGTGCTGCTTCTGCAAGATTAAAAAGGGTTCTTTGATTTCTCCTGAGTTGCGTTAAAATACTTCTCTTTTGAATTCTTGTAGAGTTTCATCCAAGTTGTTCAACAAATATCCTGCAGAAGTTCTACTCAGACAAACCTTGGCTTTACAATACAGGAGAAATTTAGAAACACAGTTAGCTCTTTTGTTATTTTCAATTAAATGTACAGATTTTGCATATAACAGAGTCAGTATTTGTGAAACTGAATTATTCACTTTCATTATAGTTTACTGTTCATTTTAAACCTGTCTTCTGTTGCCTGTGTTCTGGAATTAGCAAAATGAAGCCACAACTGTCCTTGAATGGAAAACCATGACCATTTTCCATGTTATGTATTCTTTTATTTAAAAAATATATTATCAAGCCGGGCGGTGGTGGCGCACGCCTTTAATCCCAGCACTCGGGAGGCAGAGCCAGGCGGATCTCTGTGAGTTCGAGGCCAGCCTGGACTACCAAGTGAGTTCCAGGAACGGCGCAAAGCTACACAGAGAAACCCTGTCTCGAAAAACCAAAAAAAAAAAAAATAAAATAAAAAAAAAATAAAAAATATATTATCTTTCCATTTTCTCATGAAAAGTAACACTTCCCTTTCACTTCAGACAAAATACAATTTCAGGTTTTGATCACACTAAGTCTGAGGAATGGAGTTGACTTTAAGCAAATGAAGCTAATATATACTAATGAATTTGTTCATTCATTCATTGAACAGTGAACATTTCTTAATCTGGTAGGTGTTTAGATGTTGAGGATGTGAGAAGAGAACCTGGGACAGAAGAATGAGGAGTGATGCTGTGCTGTTAGGCACAGGGCTGGCTGAATCACAGTGTGCAGTGGGTATAGAAACTAGAGGAAGCTCTGTGAAAACATGCAGCTCATTTGCACATGTAAGTCAAAATTTGTCTAATAACTCAAGATGGAGGTGCTCACAGGCCCAAGGGGTGAACCTACTACTATTATTCTGTGATATGCACACACTATCAAACTACCTTCTAAATCTTTATCTCTCCGTCCATAAATTAGTGCACCTCTCAGACCTCATTCCGAAAGTTTCTTCACGCACTGGACTGTGGTGAATGCAGAGACTCACAACTGGTCAAGGGCAAGAGAACAGGTGATTGTGGAGAGCTCAGTCTCAGATGGGTTATCGCTTGCACATCCTCACCTCAAGGTTCAGGAACCATTTAGGAAAAGGAGCAGAAAGGTTATGAGAGCTAAAGGTGAGGGGTACTAGAGTGAAAGTGTCTTCTGGACGTAACAGGACTGACTGCTGCACCCATGAATTCACAGGACCTGTGGTTGCCTACAGAACACTTGCACAAGATCAAGCCAGTAAACATTCCAGAGTGGCAGAGGAAGGGGTTCATGAGCCTCCACCCCTAACTGTGATCTATGGACAGTTGATGGCTTCTGGCTGAAGAGAAGTCAGTTTTCTTTAAGGGTGTGGCTCCTGATAGGTTGATGATGCTCCAGAGAATGACCTTACACCCAAGAACATTTGGGCAGGACAAATTAGAATCAATGGGTTATAAAAAAGAAACAAAAAAAAGACATGTGAAGTTTGGGTTTGGGTGGGGAGAAAGAAACTTAGGAACTGGTAAATATGATCAAAATACATTGTATGAAATTGTCAAAGAATTTAAAAAAAATGTTAAAAAGTAACAGCAAAATGTCTCTCTAAAAGTGAAAAAGATTTCAATTTAACATCACTTTACATACTATTCAAATTCAAATAACAAACAATGATAGACTATAATAATCATTTGCTTAAAAACAACAACAACATCATCAACAACGAAACCCCTCTTGCTTTCTCTAAATATCAATCAAGTTCATTACAGTCAGGTGTGGTGGCCTATGCTTGTAATCCTTGAACTTGGGAGACTGAGGCAGGGCCACATTGAGCTACATAGCAAGATTCTGATGTGTGTGCATGTGTGTGTGTGTGTGTGTGTGTGTGTGTATGTGTGTGTGTGTGTGTGTGTGCAATGAATTTATCAGCATTTGATTTAGCCAAAATATTTCACACAGTTATCAAGTAAAAGTTGGTATATTAATAGCATTAATCTTCATAGTTTTGTCCTCATGAGATCACTGGTGACCTTGCCATCAACTGCAAATATTTATGTGGGAAGTAGAAATGGTGAGGAAGCAGAAAGGGCTTATGTAATTTATCTCATGCCCTTACTCATATAATATTTATTACTCTTTTAAGAAGTTTAAGAGTGTGGAAAAGAAACAGAATGGTGGTGGTGTGAAGATATAGCAAGACCAAGAGCAGATTTGGTGAAGATTTGGAGTTGGAATGTAATTTATTTTCAAGAATTTGACTTTTTTCTTTGGGCATACAAGTAAATATTATGTCTGGTATTCATAGTTCGATAAATATGATTGTGAAGGTGAAGGACTGTCCCCTTCAGCAAAATCACACTTACTGATTTTGGGGGAGGTCCTTATGCATTGATTTCTTGTATATTTTCCTAATTTTTCCTTATGCAAAGGTATGTGCACACTGTGCATTATATCTACTGTTTAATTTTTAAGAAAATCTCTGGTATTTAAAAATTTGCATTATGAGGCCATTGCCATCATAATCATGCCTAGTATCTAATAGAGGCCCATTAGGAGAATTTAAAAATCAGTTAATTTATTGATAGGTTCTTATCCATCTTTCTTTCTATCCTTTATTACTCCCCTGTAGCCCAACTTCTTAAATTATATTCTCCTTAGGTTTTGCTGTTGTATTCTTTAATTTTTTAAAAAACATTTGTTCTTATTATTTATAATGATGTGCATAGGTGTGAATAGTATTTTGGCATGAGCATGTGAGTGAAGTACCTCATAAGGCCAGAAGAGGGTGTCAGATCCCCTTTAACTGAACTTATAGGAAGTTGTGACCTTTCTGATGTAGGTGCTAGGAACTGAACTCTGGCCCTCTACTGGAGCAGCAAGCACACCTGAGTGTCTCTCCAGCTTGCTACTGCCACGTTTACCTATGCTTCCTATTAGATTTTCTATCATTAGTTATCCTGTGTTTCTTGATACTGAGGAGACATTGACAATTTATCTCATGTGGTATCAAATACTTTGCATTTCCATTCTACTCTGCCTTCATCCTCATAGTTATTTTGATATCACTTGTAGAAAAAATACATTAATTGCTCATCAGCAGTCTTTTGCTAACATTTCCCTGGTTATTTGTGTTTGGATAAAATTCTTGTTAACCAATTTTTTAAAAAGAAGAATTTATGGGAAAAGTATTTTCCGAGGTTTGTTGTTGTTGTTTTTTTTTGATTGTTTGTTTGTTTCAAACTATTTGCCTATAGTTTTTATATATGTATTTTTTTGTATTTTATTCTTACTAGATATGAAATTCTTTACCTTCTTTTCAATTTTACTATTTCTTAATGTAATGGTGTTTCACTGTCTTTGGGCATTGGGTACTAGGATAGAAAGAGAAATATGGTCTTATATTGATACAATGGGGATGTATATTAGTTATTTTTCTGATAAATTCCATGACTGAGAGCAACTCAAAGAAGGAAGGATATATTTTACTTTATGGTTCTAGAGTCCATCGTGCTGAGGAAGGCATGATATGGTGGCAGAATCAGGATGTGGCCAGATCACATCTCATCTGCACACAAGAAACGGAGACAGGAAGAACAGCAAGTGCGTGGGGGCTATGAAATCCCAGAGCCCATTCCCAGTAATGCCCTTGTCCAGCAAGCCTGTACTTCCTGAAGTTTCCATAAGCCCATAGTTCCAACAACAGGGAACAAGTGTTCAAATTCTAGAGTCTGTGGAGGACATTTCTTTTTCAAACCACCACAGGACTGTCTTTGTTTGTATGCACAAGTGGTTTTGGTATTGTTGTTGTTTTATGAACCTCTCATTATCTTTAACATCCAATAACTTTAGTAAGTATACACCACATACTTTATTGTCCTGCTTAATTGTCTTAGGGAGAAAAATATAGATTTGAGACTTTCTTATCTTAAAAAAAATCATTCCATTTCACCTTAAAATACTGTTTTGTTTAATTACTTTTCTATTTTTAAGGAGTCCAAATGTGAAAGTGGCCATCACTGAGTCCACAGACAGTGACCCCCTTTCCTGGGTCCAGTGTATCATTTCTGAATCTGGTTGGGACTCTATTCCTTTTCCTCATTTCTAACTCCTTTGTGCCTTTCTGTGACAGCTGGTAGCAACCGCAGCTGCTCTTACATTCTCCCCAGTGGTCTTCATTTCTCTGATCCATGGCTTCTCTTCTCTTCTCTCAGTGTTCTGTCAGCGTGTTTCAGTTTTGACTGCTGAGTGACCGTTTCCCCTTGAGCTCTTAGTTTCCCGCTTTGCAGTCTTCCTTCTTGAGGTGATTGTTTCATAACTCATTTTAATGGTGGGATTTGGGGCAAAATTTTCAGCTACAACTTGACACTATTTTCCCGGGACTTCTCCCCTGTTGGAAAGTTTTAGTGCTGTTTCACACATTTTTAATAGTATTCTTGTGTGAATTCTGTGCCACTGTTCTTTTACGACTCAAGGTTAAACGGATTAAGTTTTTCAAGACCAGCTATTTGCAGTTTTCCCTGGCAGGTGGAGCTGGCGATGTGTGAGGCAAGAAAAAGTATTTCCCACTTACATTTCTATTTTCTGTTGCCAGAGAATTCCCCAGCTCAGACTCACAGCAGAGGATTCCATGGGATCTGTTCCATAAATGCCTTCTCAGATCAGCAGCACTCTGGCATCTCCTGCCACTTTCTTTGGATGCTCCATCCATCCCTGCCTCTGGATTCCCCCAGCTCTGGCTTCAGCAGCTCTCATTTCAGCGTTTGTATCTTAGGGTGGACTCAGTAGCATCAGGAAGTTACTTTTGTCATTTTTGTCCAGGGGTTTCCTTAATCTGAGACCCCTTCTCACTTCGCCTACCATCCAAATTTAAGCATGAGCTAGCCTTATCCTGACACTACAGGCAAATGAGAACACTAGTAGAAAAGTTATGGGCTGTAGGTGAGATGGAGATAGATGCAAGATCCCTCAACAGCAGGCCAATGAGAGAATTGAAGAGCACATTAAAAACAGTGCACAACCACACATGAGATTCATCTCTGAGCTTCAAGAGTGCATCACATTAAGGTGATGAAAACTCTATGTTCAGTTCAAAAGATGTAGTACTTGACAAATTTAATATCCCTTCATGATTAACCATAAAAACTACAAAACTAAAAACACTAGGTGCCGAAGAAATGAACCACAGTACAATGAAGTCCATGTGTGTATAAAGTACACAGGAAAATTCAAATTTAACCATTTTTTTTTCTAAGACCATTAGCAAAATCAGAACGCCTGTTCGGTTGCTTCCATTCAATACAGTCCTGGAAGAGACACCTGAGCTAGAACTGACCTGAATGTCCCCTACCTAAGACTAGTTTTCATGGTACCAGAAGGCACCAGGCAAACTTCCAAAAGAGTGAGGCAACCAACAACCTTACCCAACTATGATGCCTATGAACCACATCTGCAGTCAGTATGGCACAATAATGTTCTGGAATAATCTTTTTGTACACTGTGAAGATGTATCACTCTGATTGGTTTAAAGTAGCTGAATGGCCAATAGCTAGGCAGGACTTCCAGGCACAGAGGGCAGTGGAAAGAAGAAGGGTAGAGAAGCCAGGAAACACAGAGTAAGCAGGTTGGGCACTACAGAGATGAGTTAATAAAGCCAGGAGGCAGAAAGTAAATTAATAGAAATGGGTTAATTTAAGTTATAAGAAGTAGTTAGAAATAAGCCTAAGCTATCAGCCAAGCTTTTATGATTAATAAGACATCTCTGTGTTGTGTTTTCGTGAGCTGAAGGCACCAAGGAAAGTATCACTACACAACGATCCTAAAGTAGTAGCACACATACCTTGGCGCTAACCAATAGCTCTCTAATTGGACTTAAGAAGTACCCAACAAGAGGGAAACCATGTGTAGTGCTGAAAACATAACTAACTACCCAGTCATGTGAAGTCGTGATTGATGGAGGAGAATCTACAATCACTAATTTACTAAACCAGCATAATCCCTAACAACAATCTATAAACATTTTTCTTTATATCCACAGATAAGTGTGGTCTTCACCCCTCATCAAAGAAACTTCTCTTTGCAACAGATGGAAACTAAGTACAGAAAACCACAACTAATCAAATTCAGATTTGTGGAGGCCAGTCCCAATGGACACATCTACAACACACTCTGCCACCTAAGTCTCAGGGGACATTGCAGAAGAGGGAGCAGAAACATTGTAAGAGCAAGAGGACCAGAGAGTGCATTGTGAAATTGTGTCTCCTAGGAATGTCAAGAGGTATCCTATACCCCTAAAATCTCACCAACATGACTGCGCAAATGTGAAGTGAACACCATCAATTCACATGCCAAAGTGGGTGAGGGAGAGCCCACAAGGCCTCCAATCTACTCATAGAAGTATTGGCAACTGAGGAAGGCTGAGAGAGGGAGGAGTGGCCTTCCCCAGGTAAGAGCACACAAAATGTTTGTGCTGTGCCAAATGTTCAGCCCTGACATCATACATACAATCAACATCTTATGAACTGAACAGGTTATATTTAGGAGTATAAACATGTATGTCACATTTACATTTATATACATGTAATAGATGTGTGTATGCAATAGCAATTAATGATAAAAGAGGCCATGGATTTAAAAGAGGGGAGATTATATGAGCAGGTTTGGAGAAGGAAAGGAAAGGGGAAAATGTCATATGTTATATTATTTTTACAGAAAGAAGAGAAAATTAGTTGCATCTGCATCTAAAACAGAAAGAAGTAGAATAGTCTGTTTGCAGATGACGTAAATTCATATAGCACAACTTTAAAGGCTCCACTGAAAACTCCTTAGACCTAATAAAGAAATTCTAGTAAAGACTGTGGGTATACAAATAATTACCTTTTTATATAAAAATGAACACAAAGGTAATTTATTTATGAAAACAAGCATATTTAGCAAGAAACTGAAGGATCTGTACAGGGAAATCTATACCACATGTATGAAATAAACAGAAAGTTACTCGGTTTTCATGCACTAAATTTGTCAAAATCCCCATACTTCCTCATATGACCTATGAATTCAATGTGAACCCTATTAAAGTATCAATATCAATTTTTACAAAAATGGAGAAAAATAAAATTCTTTTTTAAAATATTAAAAAAAATTATTAAGAAATTTTCTATTCACTTTACATACCAACCACAGATCCCCCCTTTTTCCTCTTCCCACCCCTTGCCTTTCCCCTCAATTCACCTCCCATCCCCACATTTTCCAAATCAAGGTCTCCCATGGGTGATCAGCAGAGCCTGGCACACTCAGCTGAGGCAGGTCCAGGTCCCTCACCACTGCACCAAGGCTGAGCAAGGTGTCACACTCTAGTCACTGGGCTCCAAAAAGCCCGCCCATGCACCAGGGACTGATCCCGATGCCCCTGCCTGGGGGCCGGGGGACAGTTGTTTAGCTTGAAAAATAAAATTCTTATGGTATGGTTGTTTGAATGAGACATCCCTCATAAGTCTTGTGCATTCAGAAACTTGGTACCAAGTTGATGGCTGTTTGGAGTCCATTAGGTGGTGTGGCTTTGCAAAGGATGTATGTCCCCTGGGGAAAACTTTGAGGTTTCAACAGACTTGTGTTATTTTGAGTTAGCTCTCTCTGCTTCCTGTTTGTGGTTCTTGATATGAGTTCTCAACTGCTGCTCCAGCTGCCTGATGCCTGATGCCTGCTACCTGCTACCTGCTCTGCCATCATGGACTCTAATCCTCTAGAAGCCCAATATAAATATTCCTTCTACCAGTTACCTGGGTCATGGTGTTTTATGGAAGCATGGTCTTTTTCTCAGCATAGCCTGAGGTGTTTCTGATTATCTCACAGGCCCCAGGAGAACAGCCCATGCTAGGTAGCACTGGTCTCCCCAAGGCCAGGTTCTGGGCAGGAAACATTTCCCAGTGCTAAGTTCTTGGGACCTCCCAGAGGAGAGGCCAGTTGCTCAGGTTCTCTGCAGCCATGGCCTACTCAGATAATCCATCTCATTCTTTCCTCTAGACATGCTACACCTCCTTATCACCCACATCCTACCCTCCTTTCTAGTAAGAGAATTCTCCAGAGAAACCAAACCAATAAGATAAACATAGAAGAGAACATGTTTTTGTGGGGACTGGCTCATGTGAGAAGTTCTGTGATAGGCCTGTAAGTCAGAAATACCAGGAAAGCTGAAGGTCCGAGACACAAGAGCTATGTAACCCAAGCTTCCAATTAAACAAATAAATAATAAGCAAAAGAACTAGCTAGAAAGAATACACTGAGCCAGGCAGTGGTGGTGCACGCCTTTAATCCCAGCACTTGAGAGGCAGAACCAGGTAGATCTCTGTGAGTCTGAGGCCAGCCCAGTCTACAGAGTGAGATCCAGGACAGGCACCAAATCTACACAGAGAAACCCTGTCTCAAAAAACCAAACAAACAAAAAAATCAGAGCAGTGTATTACTTACTATCATGAAGACAGACATACATACCCATGAAATAATATGGATTACAGAAATAAGTCCATGCATTGCCAGTCAGTTGATGCTATACAGAAGTGCCAAGGATGTACACTGGAGAGTTCCTCTGTAGACAATATATTCACACTCAAGAAGAATGTGTAGATCTTAGGTGTAAATCATTTACCTAAGTCAACTTATTTTAAAATACTTAAATGTAAGAAATGAAAGTTTAAAAATATTAAAAGAAAATAAGAAAAGTCTTCTCATTATTGGTCTGGACAGTGCTTGTTTGTTTGTTTCTTTTTAATTAAAAATTTTCCCTTTGGTTATGATCCTTAAACCAAAGGCAACAAAAATGGAACTGAATAAGACAGCGCCCACAGAACAACCAGCAGAGGGGAGACACAGCCTATGGAATTGGAGGCAACATTTGCAAAGTGTAATTTGATAAGAAGTTATTATTCACTCAGACAACTTAGAGGTCGGAAAATAAACAACTCAATTAAAAATAGGCAAGATATCAGAAAGGATATTTCTGGAATGAAGATTTGCAAATTCCAACAGCTAGATAAAAATATGGTCAGCATCTCTAGTAATCAGAGAGATGAAAAAGGGAGATATAATTGACTTATTATCTTACGCCTGTTATAATGGCTATTATCAATAAGGCAAAACTGAGCAGGTGTTATAAAAAAATGTAGATAAAAAGGGAAATCCTAGCTGGGTGGTGGTGGTGCACATCTTTAGTCCAAGCACTCAGGAGGCAGAGCCAAGTGGATCTCTGTAAGTTCTAGGCCAGCCTGGTCTATAGAGCAAGAGCCAGGACAAGCACCAAAACTACATAGAGAAACCCTGTCTCGGGGAAAAAAAAGGGGGGGGGACCCTGTACACTCTTCATGAAAGTAGTCATTATGAAAATAGTGTTAAGTGGCCTTGAAAAATTAAGTATGTAATTACTGTTAGGATCCTGCCCTCACTCCTACACATGTGCAGCTTGGGGGGGGGGGGTCTTGTGTCTTACGTCATTACGGGGCACAAGCGACTACGTACATATGGTGTGATCATGCAATCTGTGCCTTAAAAAAAGCCAGACATGGACCCCACACTCTCTCTCTGCTCCCTGCTCTGCTCTGCTCCTGCCATCCTTCTCTCTCTGCAGGCCTGGTTCTCCTCTCTCTTATCCCCTCCCTCCTTCCAATAAAGCTGTCTGTAACTCTGGTAGCCGTGGGCATGGCTCATGACTTTTCCACAGGTAAGCAGTGCAGCCACCAGCATCGTTCATCCTTTCAATTACCATTTGATCCAGCAATACCATTCCTAGATGTGTATGTGAAAACTTGATTTCAGACCTTGAAAAAAAAAAAAATATATATATATATATATATATATATATATATATATTCAGTCCCACATTCATGATGTCATTATAACAACAATGAATATAAGTAATCAAATGTTCACAATGATCCTTGATGGATGAGTAGGTAAAAATGTGGAAAAAAACATGCATACACAGACACATAACATTATTCAATCATTTAAAGAGAAGTGAATCTAGAATTTGTGTTAAAATGGATGGCGTGGGGTTGGGGGGACGCTATATGAAGTGAACTGGGTACAAAAAGGCAAAAACTGTGTAATCTCACATGTATGGAACCTTATGAAGTGGAACTCAGAGAAAGCACAGAGGACAATCATCACTGCTTGGGATTATAGATGAAGGTAATGGGGAATTAGTCCAAAGATGCTATCCGCGTAGGCTGGGTGCCAAGTTCTGCAGATCTGGTGAGTATCAGATTGTCGCATATTTGAAATCTGCTTTCAGTCTGTACACCCAAACTGAAAGCTATGGGAGCTGATGGATATATTAATTAGGTGTATTGTAGTACTCATTTCACAGTGGAAACTATCATGCCATGCATCATAAACATATGAAATTCTATTGTTATCTATGCATCAATAGAAATCGATTTTTGAGAGATTCGGGGCTGTTGTGTCAATAGTACCCACCCTTTAAGAAGGGAGAGGGGAAGGACGGTAGCCCTGAGGATGCTCTGAGAAGACAGGAAGTGTGTGTTTGCAACGGAGAAGGCTTGAGGTTAAAAATTGATATCAAGTGAGCTAGAATTTCCCTACAAAGTACAGAAAATTCACTCCTTTTGGGTTAAAGTTTTGGAGGTGACTGACAACAGGTGTTACAACAGAAATTTGGAACCATCTGCCTTGGGATAGTAAGGATGTTAACAAATTATAAATCAGAGTAAAGGAGAAAACCTGGGGGAAAAACAGTACTGAAGGGTAAGAATCAAGTTACTATAACAGTGGGGGGTTGGAGAGATGGCTCAGCTCTTAAAAGCCCTTGTAGCTCTTGCTGAGAACCCAGGTTTGGTTTTCAGCACCCATATGACAGCTCATAACCATTTGTAACTCCAGTTCCAGGGACATGATGTTCTCTCTGTCCTCTGTGGGCACTGCATGCACTTGGTGCACTGTGGTGATATTTTGCTTATGCTCTAACAAATAAAGCTTTGCCTGGAGATCAGAGTGCAGAGCTAGCCACTAGAGGCCAGGCAGTGGTGGCAGACACCTTTAATTCCAGCACTTGGGAGGAGGAATCAGAAAGTGATATGGCTAGGTAGAGAGAGAATGTGATAAGGTGGGATGGAGATAGGAGCTCAGTTTTTTAGGTCTGAGGATTCAGCAGAGGTACGAAGTATCTCTAGTGGCTGGCTCCTTTACTTCTCTGATCTTTCAGCATTTACCCCTATACCTGACTCTGGGTTTTTATTATTAAGACCAATTAGAATTTGCACTACAGTGCACTTACATGCTGGCAAACACTCATACATAAAATACAAATAAATTATTTTTTTAAAAAGATGGTGTAATAGAAAAGGTAGTGTTCATGGGAAGAAGACAGAGTGTACAATATTTAAAGATGCTAATTTAAAATGATGCCACAAGTCTTGCCAGTGTCTTAGGAATCTATCTTTAACTACAGCTCTTGCCATGAACATTTAGTCATTCACATTTGATTCAACCAGAGGACAAAATAATGCACTTCACCAAGTGTAGGGGTAAATTAACTTCCCTGTTACCTTCATAGTTGTAATGTTCATATAAGCACTATCAGAAAGTCCTAAGTGATCATAAAATGTCATGGCACATGATATTGAATTCATTACTTAGTTGAGTGATCAGGTTTATCTCAAAATGAAAACAGTATCAGGGATGCAAACATTTTGGGACAAAGGGATTGCTTCCTGTGAAAACTGTAGTCTAGTCCTTTTTAGTTTACATATCTTAACCTGACTTAAGCTGAGTAGAACCAAAGTGTCCCATGTCTGTCGGTCAGTAAAAGCTGATTTTTACTGTGTTGGTCTGTGTGTGTGTGTGTGTGTGTGTGTGTGTGTGTGTGTGTTTATGTCACAAGTTCCTAAGTAGGCTTTAGCTTTTCATTCTGGAATTGTGCAAGCTTTCATTCAATAATATATATTTCATGTAAACTGTGATGGAATAGTTAGCTTTGCATTCTTAAAATAGCCTGCATCAGACAGTACAAAGTGAAGCAATGCCAGCATGTCTAAACCATAAACCAACTTAGAGAGAGGATAAACAGACTATTCTGCATGAAAATTACCCTCACAGAACAACAGCACAAACTCCCAAACCACCGCCATCACCTTCTCCATCATCTCCACCGTCTCCACTACAACCATCACCACCGCCACCTCTACCATAACAAAAACCAATTCACTTAAACATAGGGCTGGTAGGTTTCTGTGAGGAAGGGCACTTGCTGCCAAGCCACACAACCAGAGTTTGATTTCCAGAACCCACATGATGAAAGAAGAAAACAAACTCCAGCAATTTGTCCTCTGATCTCTACAGACTTACCCAAGTACATGCACATCCACATACATCCATGGTTTCAAAAACACAATAAAAAATGTTTTTTTTTTTTTAAAAAAGACTAGCATACTCAAAAACTGAGCAAGGTACATAGAGGATGTGCTCAGTAAGGAAAGATTTACAAGCACTGCATCATTGTAAAAAAAAAAATCTAGGATCTGGTGCTCGGAACAGTTGGAATTAAACTCTTAAATGAGGGACTCAGTTGCTTAAAGCAGTGACATAAACCCTTACAGTATTTCACTTGTTAGGTAACAGATAAACCTTTTGCCTACTTGATATTCCTTTGTCCTAACCATGTTATGACCCAGGTTCAAGAGAAAAGATTCGTCATTAATGACTTGTTCACTCTTAACTTCCAATAACTTTGGCATAATACAGAAAGTCCAAGTCCAAGTCCACCATCTTCCAAATGACATCCCTTTGACGACAAATTTTTATAAGGCAAAGCTTTGCTTGTTCTCTCTTGTGTTAAACAAACATGTAAGTGTTGTAGAATACTGGCCTCTTACTCTAATAGTTAAGGCCATGTTATCATACTGCTTCATAGACAGCAGATATATAAGCATGGGAAGTGAAAGTCTGGACATGATGAATGCTTTTAATCCCAGTGCTGGGCAGGTGGGTACCAAAATACAATATAGATGGCTCCTAAGAATGACACTTGAGGCTGTATTCTGGTTTCCATGTGTACATCCATGTGCACACACAAACAAGCATACACACACACATAGACTGGATCTTGTGAGTATTTGTTTATTGCTGCTATTTTGTTATATACCAGTCTAGAAAACACAGGAAAGTGATAATCATGCTGATGTATATGTTGGACCACATATCTTTCCCCATAATCTGCAGGTTAATATTTCTGCAAGTACCTGACAATGAAAGTTGTGTAGCATTTTAAAAGTGAGGAGGGAGATAATGACAATAGTGGCAGGATTTTAAGAAATCCATAACATTTTATTCTTGCTTAAGAAAACAAAGGAAATCAAATCAACAGTAATTTCTGCCTCTCAGAGAGGCAATTTAACAGTGTGACTGTATGGAAAATTGTGGGTTTACAGGGAAATATTTCAGATTCATACATTACAAGGAAGTTACCCAAGGTAGTCCTTAAAACACCTTATACGATGTTTTGCACAGCACTTGTGTTGTTTAAAACAGGTTGATTTAAAAAAAAATTGAGAGAGAGAGAGAGAGGAGTCTTCATATCCTCCATGGAAAAAAGCAGTGCAGAGAGATTACACGTAATATACAAGATGTGGAGAGAGAAATAGTTTGGGAGCTTTTAGAGAGTCATTATTCACTAGTCACATGTGTACTTTTTTCCCCACCAGTTGAAATTGTTTTATGCAATTGTGAGTCATAGAAAATATTTACTCAATAAATAAAAGCTTCAGTGGCATAATAAGATGCGGCCACCTACATTATGAAAATGTAAGAAAGAAAAGAAGAAAGGTACTGCAGAAAAATCACTTCTCTTGTGAGCCTGGGGTTTCCAGCATAGACTCTTGAGCCACATTTCTGAATCCTGATCTTGCCAGCTTCTCTATCACTGTCAAAGGCATCACAACTCCTTTAACCTTTTTTCTTTGTCCATAGAAAGGGAACGCCAATAGGATCTATTTTATTTGACTGTCATAAGGGTAAAATGTACAAGCTATGTTAAGTACATAAGTAAAGGCAAAGGAAATATTTGTTCTCATCATTACTGTGCTACTAACAAATGCCATGGTGGGATAAGCCTTATGAACAGGGAATTTAGCTCCAATCTTACTGTTTCTAATTTGCAGGAAGCTGCAAGGATCTAGCAATTTTTATCTCTGCCAGGAAACAAATAATAAAAACTTGTTAGCAAAATAATTGCTAAAATACATGTTAATTAGTAGTAAATTACTAACTGAAATATATTACTATGTAACACATTTTAATAATTAACATATGTAAGTAATCATTGTTTTTTATTGGTTGTTAATATTTCATTGCCTTAAATTTGTTATCATTTAATATGTTCACATTTTATACTTTTTAAAATAAGTAATTTAAGTATCTCGTGTCTGAGTCAACATTTTAGAATCCACAGGAGGAGGCAGGTGGTTCACCTGGAATGGACACATGGACTAGGTGAAGAGAATCTCTTGACATGTTAGCTGTGTCACATGTCAGGAAGTATGTATGAAAAAGAGAAGAAAAGCCCTACATGAGTGAATAAGGGTGGAAGAGTGGTGTCTTTCTTAGTTAAGTTTTCTATTGCTGCAATAAAACACCATGCCCAAAAAGCAAGTGGGAAGGAATGGGTTTATTTGGCCTTACACTTACACATTGCTGTTAATCACTGAAGGAAGTCAGGACAGGAACTTAAACAAAGCAGGAACTTGGAGCACAGGAGCTGATGCAGAGGCCATGGAGGGGTGCTGCTTACTGGCTTGCTCCTCATGGCTTTCTCAGCCTGCTTTCTTATAGAACTCAGGACTGCCAGCCATCAATCAGTAATTAAGAAAATGCCCTACAGGCTTGCCTACAGCTTGATTTTACAGAGGCATTTTCTTAACTGAGTTTCCCTCCTCTCTGATGACGTTAGCTTGTGTCAAATTGATGTAAAACTACCAAGTGCAGATGACAATACAGTGGCCATATATTCTGGGGTTTTGTTTGACTGTTCCTATTTTCTGCTTCTGATACAACTGATTCTTAGGACAATCAAAAATTACATGGAAGTCCCCAAAGCAGGAGATCTCAATCAGCAACCTGTGAAATCCAGTCAGTTCCATGGGAATAAGAAGTCAACAGTCATGGCTTTGCTGATATGTTGAACTTCTGTCTATGTAAGAGCTGATGGCAGGTTAGCAGTATGTGAGGAGCCCCAGCCTACAGAAACCACATATTGATTGGAAGAAGCCAGTCACTCTTGGAAGTATAGAACATGGCACTAGCTTAGCATGGGGGTTTCTTTTGATCCAAAATAAACCATTCAGTTTTTTAAAATTATACAAGACAAATGCCTATCAGCAGTTGAACGACATGATCTGTCTCTAATGTGGCCTGTGCAAATATGAGCCCCATCTAACCAATCCCACTAGTTTTCTTGGGATGCAGAATGGTGCACATTCAGGGCTGAACATTTGAGTCCCCAAATTCATGTACTCAACTCTATTTGCCAATGTGACTGCATCTGGTCAAATGAGAAGGTAATGCGTGTTAAAGGATGTCTAAAGAGAAGGTTCTGGATCTCTTACCTGTGGGTTCTTTCTAAGGAGAGGTGATGACACTCAAGTCTTTTTGCACCATGGGAGAACACTGAAAGCGAAGCTTGTCTGCTAGGCAGGAGGGGCATTAGCAGAAGTGGAACAGCTGGCACCTTGAGTTTGGACTTACTAGCCACAAGCTCTTTGAGATGAGTTCCCATTATGTATGGCATCCTAGGCTGACAGAATAGCAAGCACAGAGGTGGTGAATCAGGCAGTCTGAGCTCAAAGGTTGACCTTGTAATTACAGACTGTGTGACCTTGGCAAAGGTATGCAATTCTATGAGATCTGTTTGTCTGGGAAATGTAGAATGTGATCTTTCCTCATAGAATGATACAAACATTAGCTGGGACCCTGTTTGTGAAACACCTGACCCAGTGCCGATATTCATTTATTCAGTTACTAGAAACCACCTCTCATGCATTTATCTGTCAATGCAGACAGAAAGACGAATAAAAAAATTACATATTCTACAAACACAGGGAGCGAATTCTCTGCTCTGTGGAGAAATGCTGGGTCTTTGTACTATTCCTAAAGGAATTTTATGAATGGGCCTCATGTGGTGGTGGGGAGTCATATCTAGTATTTTCATGTTTGAGAACTTTCCTATGGAAATGGCTGAAGGCTTCATTAGAGTCTAGAAAATGAATGTAACACCCCTCCTCCCTAAAAAGGGTACAGTCTAACTACTATCTTACCTATGTAGAAAATAACATTAGCTATCTCAGAAGGTGACAGGTACTTTTTATATAATCCTGGGTCCTTCCGATTTAAAAAGTATTGCCTTTCTACATTGTCCAGAGATTTTTTTTTCCAGTCCACTAAAAGCCAACTGGGAATGAACTGTGTCCAGGAAATGGATTGAAGGTGCTTTTTGCCATTTCCATTGGGTATGCATTCAGTGACACTTTCAGGCTCAGGGACAGGCTGCTGGCATCTGCCCAGGCTGTCTTCTGGCCTGGCCCAGGCAGCTCTTTTCCATTCATACCTCTTTTCAGAGTATCTTTAGTTCATTGACTGTTTTTTAAGTCTGTATGAGGAAATCTTGTCTCTTGCACTGGATATCCTCCCTCCCCCGGCTTACCTGGATCCTTCAGGAAGCAATGGGAACTCTTTCTCCTACTGATACTATTTACAAAAGACTGTTTTTATAAATGAAGAACAAGAGGAGTGAGATGGAGAATAAAGCCTTGTGTACACACATTTATAGAAATGCTTGATAAAACAAGACTTCCCATCACCATGAGTAATGTTCATTGAGTGCTTACTGTCAGTGGCCCCAGATTAAATGTCCCTGTGGCTTACTAACATGGTCCTATGAGGTAGGAATATTATTAGTGCCATTTTAAGGCAAGGGATGGAAATTTGGAGAGTTGAAGTGGGTAGGTAGTGAGGATCATCTGAACATAGGCAAACAGGACACACAGAACACAGAATTCAATCTGTAACTAGCCAGCAAATTGTAACTTCTTACCTAATTCTTCATTTTCAGGCCTTTACAAGAGGAACCTCTAAATGACTTCATAGCAAAAAACACATGTAACATGTCCTATCTATATAGCAGAGTGTTTTTAGTGGAACTGTTTTACATGTTAATATTAAGGGATAAATAGAAAGATGCAATTTGAAACATTTGAGACTTTTATAATTCAAAGCATTTTTGTAGCTAGAGTTTTCCTGGTCCTGCCTGGCCCACAGTCAGGAAAATCTCTCTCACCGACCAGTCCTGCAGCTGCTCAGACCCAACCAAGTAAACACACAGAGACTTATATTACTTATAAACTGTATGGCCATGGCAGGCTTTTTGTTAACTGTTCTTATATCTTAAGTCAACCCATTTCTATTAATCTATAAGTTGCCACATGGCTCATGGCTTACCGGTATCTTAACATCTTTTCATGGCAGCGGCTGGCAGGCTGGCAGTGTCTCCCTGCCTCAGCCTTCCACTTCCCAGAATTCTCCTCTCTGCTTGTCCCGCTATACTTCCTGCCTGGTTACTGGCCAATCAGTGTTTTATTTATTAGCCAATCAGAGCAACACATTTAACATACAGACCATCCCACAGCACATTTTACCATGTTTCCTTCAACACATTTACAATAACCATGTAATAAAACCAGTTTAGATGCCCATCAACTAAGTTGGTGCAAGGATAAAGAAAATGTGGCAGATGTACCCAATAGGCATTATTCAGTCTTAAAAATAATGAAATCATGTTGGTTACAGGAAAATGGATGGGACTTGAGATCACAGTTAAACTGGACTCAGAAAGACAAACATGGCATACATTCTTTCATATACAGAATATGTAAAAGCTGGGCAGTGGCGCACACCTTTAATCCCAGCACTCAGGAGGCAGAGCCAGGCAGATCTCTGTGAGTTCGAGGCCAGCCTGGTGTACAGAGAGAGATCAAGGACAGGCACCAAAACTACAAGGAGAAACCCTGTCTTGAAAAACAAAACACAAAACCAAACAAAATAAAAACAGAATATGTAAAAAAGAGAAAGGAAGGAAAAGGTGATGGATAAATATGGATAACAGAGCTGAGTATATACCAGCAAAGGACAGCCAAAGAATATTGTATATACAGAGGAAAATGTCAGAGTGAAGGCCACTATTTTGTACAATTTATATTGTACATATTTACTTATGTAAATAATGTAAAAATCAAACAAGCCCTTAAACCATGTTTTACCTTCACCCAATATTTTTCACAGGATGAGGAGGATGTGAGAAAAGTATACAAATATCAGACAGGAGCTAGCAACCAAGTGCTACTTGTCCATGACATGGGCACCAAAGCAAGAAGAGGCAGTAAACTTATGGTGGGAGGAGCTTGCCAGTGGGGAAACAGAGAGATGGAAACAGAGATGCTCCTGCTTTTGCTGCCTTCTGTCATTTTATTAATTCTGGGACACCGTGTCAAATGGTGCCACCCACAGTTAGTATGAGTTTTTCCACCTCTATTAACCTAAACCTCTGTCTTGTAGGTGATCCTAGATCCTGTCAATTTGACAATCAACATTAACCCTCACTCTCCATGACAAGCCATATTATGCAAAGCTCATGGGATGTGAAACTGAGAAGCAGCTGTGTAGCCAATGAGCACAATTCTTTCTCCCACAGCTTGCAGGGTCATTTGTGGTAGCAGAACGCCTGTAAATCACTCACTAAATGTGTCAATGAGTCTGGATTTCCCTGAGGTAGAGGGGTGTTTCTGCTTAATGAAGAATTAAACACAAGAAAAATATCTTGAGGACTATGTCTTAGATCTTTGAGCTTAGCAACACATGCCTAGACAACAGGGCAGGGGTGCTTGTTAACATGGGTAGCTTTCCTCAGTGCTCAGAGCTTGAGTGAGATATTGGCCTTATTATCTGCAAAGGGTAGGGCACTGTTGAGTGTACCACAGCCCAAAAACCATGAGAATTTGTCTCAGTGGTGATAATGATGACACATGTCCTCAAGTGAGCACTGTTTGTGGGTGAGAAGGGACTATTACTGTCATCATTTCTTCCCCATCAAAGGCTTACTACAAGCTGTCCTATGGAGTAGTGACTGAGCCCCACCCCCATCCTGCCAGGGCCAAATGTGATTTGGCACAGACTGAGAGGAGTGGAAACTCTCCCTGGGGGTCTCAAGCCAGTAAAGAGCTTTGATGCATTTCAGGCTGACAATGTGATTTTCAGCTGTTATCCGTGATGCCTCAGAGCCACTTCAGATCTTTGTCATATGCCATCCCAGAAGGGACAAGCTGACTATGGCCTCTTTATTTCTTTCATTGGAAAGCTCAAATACCAGTCCCCCTGGAATATTTTCTGAGATTTTTTTTTTAATCTATGTTGGCATGAGGGGAAGGGCAAAGGCTGAAGGTCAGTGTGGCCTTGGGTAATCCTAATTAAATAAAGCATCTCAAGGCTGGCAACTTAGAAGTTTGGGTGTGGTAATAATAAACAAACATCAGACAGTTTTGCATTTGTTGTAATGATATTACATCTGTTGTCTCATTTGAACTTGAGTATGAAGTACTATTATTTTGTCCATTACACATTCGTAGTGCTGAGAGTAGGTCTCGTGGACACAGAGGTGATAAACTGTGGAGAAACTTTGAAATCAGCCATTCTGCCTAGCTCTGTATATTCTCTCAGGCAGTTTGAGGTGTCGGTAGGCCTCAAACATTACAGAAATTGGATTTTTTTTTTTTTTTTTTGCTGCTGAGTTGATAGTATCCCAATTTCTTAAAAGGTTTTTAATTAGATCATGAATTCTTATCATGCACTCTGTGATATACTACTTACCACAGTGTAGGCATATTTGGGGCACCTCGTGCTGAAATACTGGGTCTGGTCTTATTATGGAATGATTGCTCATACTCTTTCTAAAGGCAGTTCTGTTCGTCCACAGAGAGATTGCTGTCTGTGTATGAGAGGCTGCCTGAAAAAAAAAGCTTTATTATTGCTGCATGCTGCTGACAAGCAAAGCACTGTTGCCATCTATTGTAATGGAGAGTAAGTTGATTCACTGCAAAGGATAGCAAGCCAAGAGTCACTGTGCAGTTGGTGACTGCAATTCACTCTTCTCCTTTCTTAGAGTCTATCTCTCGGGAGCTTAGTGCAAGGAAGTAACAAGCCTTGTTCTCATTGGTAAGATGTAACCCGGCGAAAGCCAAACCTCACTCAGTCTAGAGTCATGAATCCCCTTGGCTGACAACGAGGCCGAGGACAATGAGGAATTACTTGACTTAGTTGATTTAAACTGGACAGGAAGCATGGGCGCCATCTATTGTAGAAGCAGCACTGTGTGCAGATCTAAGGCCAACAGCACTGAATATTAAGGCTGTGGCTGAGCTCCTTATGGCTTCACAGCTCGACAGTGACAGAAATGCCTTCTCACCCTTTCATGCTGACACCATCTTCTACTCCCCCGGAGAAGCAAATAATGGCTTGGGGGTTTGGGAGGACTGTCTCCTGCACCCCATTGCCTCTCTGTCTTCTCAGTTGATCAGGCGACATTAGGGGGGCCTTGATATTGACGCTGTTTCCTGCTGGCCTTTGGTAGACTAGTGATCTACTGATCAGTGTTGGGATCATTCATGGGAGCAGCCAGCGCCCTGGGTTTCCTTGTTTCTGATGTGTCATGGACCAGGCCTGGGTATACTGTTCATCTCAGGAGGTCACATCAAGGCTTTATTTCCTTTTTCATTCTGTCACAGGAGCCATTCAAGTCTGGCCCATTCAGGTAAGTCTGACAGTGTCAGTTATTCTAGGAAATTGGCTTAGATGTATACTGGACCCCCTTGGCTTGCTCCGTTTGCCCAGATTCTGGGATAGCACATCACTGTAGTTTGGTATCAGTTCATTCTATCAACTTTCCTGGGTTGGAAGTTTGCTCAGTGATAGTAAGAAATCCCTATGCCAGCCTTGAGACTGCAGAACAGCCTGGCTAATTCAGCTTTGGTATGTTTCCTCTTTGTTCATCCCGTGACTCCTAAAGGAAGTTATATTGATTTGGATATTTAGTAGAAACCACCATTCTGGTTTCATAGCCAACTGGAAAGATAGAAAGTATAAACAAATGTAGTCACGCTTTGGTGAGGCAGTATGAAGGTAATGAGAACAAAATCTGTTTGTGCAATCCTAGCTAAGAGATATAGCACACACTGCAGGTTCTCATGCTATCTAGTACCCACATTTTCTTATGGAGGTCTTCTCTCTATTACCATTTCTTTTTTTTTTTTTTCAGTTCAGCTCAACAAATATTGCCGAGTTCAGAGAATATGGCAGCTCATGTGAGTCAAAGAAAACCATGGTAATTATCTTGATTCTCCATGAGCTTCTGAAGTTCAGGATAATCCATGGATGCTTTCAATAGATTGTTTCGTTGAGATGGTCAAGTTTACATGGAATGCAAAGGGGATGTGGGAGCATTTTCTGGGAGAGACACTGCCTTTGCCTGTGGGGGTAAAGCAAAAGGGAAGTGTGGCGGAGCAAACAAACAATTGTAAAGCAGAGCAAGTTGTAGAGCATGAACTTGAGTGGTGCCAGTTCCAAGAGTGTGATGTTAGTGGAGGCTAAAGTGGGCAGCAGAAGGATGCTCAGGGTGTGTTATGAATGGACATTCACAGAGTTGTTTCTTCAGAAACCAAGAAGGATGCTGTGGGTTGCAATATGTGCCTGTTCCTAGGAGCTGAGAATCAGGTGCCTGGTAGTACCACTGAACAAGCCCTGACTCTGGTTGGTATCTCAGAAAACCACATCCATAATAATACAGGTATGCCAAGGAAACACATGTCTGGGCACTAATTGTGCACATTTTCCTAGGCAAGACTGCCTCCAGCTTTGGCAAAGATATCTGCTCTAGCTGAGGGAACAACTGAGAGGCTTGTGAAGCTTCACCTTACAAATCCATCACATGGCTACACTGCCTAATTGATCATGGGTCTACTTTACTTGCTTTGGGCAATTTACCCAGCATTAAGATGAAACCACTGTGAGTCTCATAGGAGCTTACATCATTCCCTCCCTCCCTCCCTCTCCCTCCCTCTCTCTCTCTCTCTCTCTCTCTCTCTCTCTCTCTCTCTCTCTCTCTCTCTCTCTCTCTCACACACACACACACACACACACATACACACACATCTGTGCTTGCTAGAACAGTCTCTCATTGGCTTCTCACCAAAGGTACAGTGGGAAACAAGACCTACAAAGTATGTGTAAAGAACTAAACTTTGTACCACCACATCTAGCAAGCAGAGGGCAAACTTTTGGAGTTTGCACAAGAACCATCTGTCCTTCTGTGCTGCTGGCAAGGAAAACTCTCAGTCAATTTAGCATTATGATCACCACGCAGGAAAGTGTAACAGCCTCTTCTAATGAAATAATCCTTTCTTCCTGCTCTAATCAGCTGATTGGACTCTCTTCTAGGATTAAATAATAATGGTCATATAATCTAATAGGGTGAAAAGGAAATCAGTGAAGTATCTGGATAATGAAGAGTTATTACTCAAACTACTGCAAAAATTTCTATCTGCTCTGCCTTACACAGATCTGGAATTTTAATATGGATATGCACAGAAACATACTGGACAGAGTTTTGAAGTTAGCAAAAAAAAAAAAAATCTGATAAATAAAGTATATGCCTTGCCGAACTATCTTAAGTTCCTGTGTGCTGAGGAAGCAGCAACCTTGTAGGACTTAGGGCACTTTCTTATGAGAAGGATGGTCAGAAATGCCAGCTCACTGGGATTTTTCTCTCTGCCTCAGTCCCGGCATACCAGATTATATTTTAATTTGGATATTAACCACATGGGTTGCAACACAGAGCTGTATTGTTATTAGTTAATGTTGTTTCTTAATTGTCTTTTAACTCTTTTTATGGTTGTGTGACAGATTGCATAGTGTAAGAGAAGTACGTGAGTTTAGGGAGAAAACAATTCACTGTCCGTTTCGTAGTTGTGGCAATTAGACCACTCCTCTCAAGGATGGTTTCTTTATCTGCAAACTAGGAGTTGTGGGATCTATTTTTTTGGGATGCTATTGCTATTGTGAAAAATAAATACAGTGCATTTATAATATCTCATTGGTAATAAGTAGTGTGGTTTGAATGTGAAATGTCCCCCTTAGGTTTTGAATAACTTGGTCTCCAGCAGGTGGCACTGTTCGGAAAGGTTGTGGGGCATCACTGAAAGAAGTGAGTCACTGAGCCAGGCCTTGAGGCTTCAGAGCCTGGTCCTACTTCTGGTTCCCCTTCTGCTTCCTGAATGTGGATGCAGTGTGACTAGCAAGTCCACTGCTTCTGCCACTGTGCCCTTTCTGCCCATTGTCCCATCTTTCTCACCATGATGGATCTATTTCTCTGGAATTATAAACCAAAAGAAACCATCTTTTGCTTCAAGTTGTTTTTTGTCAGGGTATTTTATCACTAGGGTATGCCCTCACTGGATGATGACAATTATATTTTAAATCTCTTCAAAATTATTTTATGCCATATTTGCTTGGAGGAAGGTCAGTGGCTACATGAGAAGTTCAGTTACTCTGAGATGGCTATGCTGTGAAGGAGCCCTTGCAGGCAGGCTGCATATAGACAAAGTGAGAAAGAGAGGAGACATACCCAAGCAGTCCTGGTTACTGCAGCCGTCTTATCCTGGGCACCCCATACAGAGGACAAACATCTTTGGGTGACTCCAGCATGATTATCTATAAGTTATCTATAATTTCACCAAAAATCCCTCCCCCACCCAGAGCATGTAGATAAGCCCAGATAACTCCTACAACCATGAAGAAAATAGTGAATTGCTATGCTATACATAAGAAAAAGCCACAGTTTCCTATGAACCAGTGTTATTTATTGCACACTTTTAATTTCCCACTACATCATGTACAGTCAGAATGCACAGGTGGGAAGACTACTTTTTCACATTTTATATGTGTATTTATCAATTAGCAGTATACTATATTCATGAATTGGTGTAACAATACGCAGATCTCAAAGCACTTGGCTTTCGCTCCATAACTTTACAAACATTATCTTTGTCCAAACATGTGTGATCAGATGAATATAAAATAGTAGTGTTTTTGTGCTGGGCAGATGGCTCAAAACTTATTAGCATGTGCTGCTTTTCCAGGGGACCTAAGTTCAGTTCAGTAGCCAGCATCCATCAGGTAGCTCACAACTTCTTGTGACTCTGGATTTGAGGGGTCTGGCATCTTCTTCTGGATGCTATTAGGGTCACTTGAGTACAGCTGGCACTTACTCAGACACACATGGACATAAATAAGAATAATAAAAATAAAACTTTTAAAGCAGTGATTATTTATTGAGAGCACGTGACATGTGTTCCACTAAACATTAGCAACTCAGAAAAAACATGTTAAGAAATAAGCAATATGGGGTTATTTTCTTTTAAAGATCTGTAACTGCATAGAAAAGGAGAGCTAATGGTATAGAAATTTTGGAGAAACTGCACCCAAATGTTTCGTCTGGGGTTGGACTTCCAGAAAAGGAAACAAGTTGAGGCAAACAAGTACGGAAAGTTATATTCATTTCATACTCTGAAACAATGATTCTCTGTTACTGAGATGAGGCTGTGGCTGGCCCTCATTTCTGTGAACAGCCACCCAACACAAATCTCGTCATCAGTGGTCAGAAATAAGAATGGACAACTTCAAATATCGACCTTTCAAGTAGATTTAAAAACAAAACGAAACCAAAACAAAAACAGCAACAACAACAACAACAACAAAAATCCCCTTGCTTCATGAAGGTATTACTTCCAGTGACCCCGAGTAGAAATAAACATGTAGTGTTAAATTTTAATTCACTGAAAGCAGTGTACTAAGTCTAGCGTGAATACCAGCAACTGAGTGGAGGGCGGGAGCTGGTGGTGAGCTGCCTCTCTGGAGAAGCAGTGAGAATTAATCTTATTCAGCCCCTGTGGTGAGATTAAAGCCGAGTTGAGCACTGCGATAATGAAATGCAGAGGAGATGACAAAGCTGTACGTGCCACAGCAGAGCTAGAGGCAGGAAGCCATCGTCGGGGAACACTGGAACATATAGAGCGATAAGGGAAACAGGTTAATAAAAAGTAGACCCGAGGGTCAGCGGGTGGACAAAGCCCTCAATCCAGACCATTTTCGCAGATGGTCTGGAAAAGCTTTGTGATGCTCAAGGCTTCTCTGGCAACTGTGAACTTGATGGGATGCAAAACAAACACAACCTCAACCCTTTTGTTGTCTCAGGAGCACACTGATGCCCAATAAACTGGAGAGAGCCTACAGGAACATGACTTGCATGCCTCATGGCCAGGCAAAGCCTAACACCTAAGCACTTCACATTACACTCGGAGGAGAATCTGATGCTTGGTAACAGGGCTTGTGGGTACAGCATGTGGGTAAATACTCATTGCTTGGATGACAAGGGTGATCTTCTGATGAGCATTTTAGGTCCTTCCAGTGTCAAAGGTCATCACAGCTTCTCTCAGACAGGCACAGGGTTGCACTTACAGGAATATATATATATATATATATATATATATATATATATATATATATATACATATATATATATGTATATATGTACTAATTTCTCAGCTATGTCACCCTCAACAGAAATATAGTCACAGGTTATTCAAGTCTATAAATTTACCTGATGATCAACTTGCAGAATTAACTCTAGAATTTGTTGCTGTAATAAATCTAGGAAAAAAATCTTTAATGAATCTCAGTCCTACAGAAACTGATGGTTCCTTGGCATAGGTAGGTCAGGGGTTAGCAAATACTCTCTGAAAAGTGCCAGAGAGTGAAGATGTTTGACTGTACAGGCCAGATAGCCTCTGTTGATGTCACTCAACTCTCCATCGAATGTGCATGGAGGGAGCTAGAGACATGCAAGCAAATGAGTGTGGCTGTGTTCGAATAGAACTTTAAAAATATAGGCAGTGGGCTGGATTTCTGTAGTTCCTGAGACATAAGTACCATACAGAGACAGATACACATACACATGTCACCTTAAAACCGTGTATGTTTAGGACCAAGAGAGATGGCTAATGGTTAAAGGCCTGGTTGCTTTGCTAGAGGCCCCTTGTTCCATACCCAGAACCCACATGCCTAGCAATCCATCTCGAATGCCAATTTCAGGGCATTCAGCGCTCCTTTGTGGCTGCTGTGGGCACTGTATATACATGGTGCACAGACATACATGCAGGCAAAACACACAGAAAAATAAAATAACAATGAACAAACTTTTAAGAAATCCACATACATATACATAATTATATATATATGGTTATATATATATATATATATATATATATATATATATATATATATATACAAAATCACTATTTTGTCCCTAACTTGTGTGTGTTTTTTATCAGTGTGTGATGTGTGTGTGCAAATGATGTGTATCTATATAGATGATGTGTGCACTTCAGCATATAATATATGTGTTTGAGTGTATGGTGTGTGTATATGAATGATGTGTGCATTTGTGTGAATATATGATATGTGTGTATAAGTGTGTGTTTCTGCCTGTGAAATGTGAACAAGTGTGTGCCATAGCGTGCAGCTGGGTGTGTCTGTCCTTGACTTCCTCCTTGACTAAAACAGGGTCTCTTGTTTCATGCACCAGGATGGATGGCTTTTGAGCTTTCAAGGATTCTTCTTTCTCTGGCTCCCATGTCACCTCAGCAGTATTGGGATTGAAGACCCGTACTGTGGAGTCAGGCACTAATTAAAAGTGTCTGTGGAGTCCAACTTAAGTCCTTGGGCTGATGCGCCAAGTGAATTACCCACTGAGCCACCCCTAGCCTTGTTTTCACTTTTTATATAATTCATTTATAATGCTGATATGCCATTCGGTTGTACTAATCTAAGAAGAGTATCATAGACATGTGAGAATTGAGTTAGCTGTTACATATTGATCGCTTTATAGAATGTATTGTGTATAATTTCTAAGGTTATTTTTCTATACATAATTTAAATTCATACTGAATATATTGAGTTATGTGAGTTGGAGTTTGGGGGATAAGGCACTGAGATTATGCTTATGTGAGGAGTTGGTACATCTTTGCCATTTGAG
This sequence comes from Peromyscus eremicus, assembly GCF_949786415.1. Classification (NCBI taxonomy): domain Eukaryota; kingdom Metazoa; phylum Chordata; class Mammalia; order Rodentia; family Cricetidae; genus Peromyscus; species Peromyscus eremicus. The sequence goes on from NC_081433.1 coordinate 21,357,236, forward strand.
TCATGTGTATTTGTAGAAGGCTTACACAAGATAGAGTTAAGAGTTAAGATGTGTTTCTTGTTCTTGTTGCTAATATATCGCAAGATTGCCAGCAGCAAAGGGAAGATTTTTCATCATTCATAGTAGGCTTTTAAGTTCCATTCAGCTGGGTGATTAAGGGCCAGCTTCACGCTCATTTTAGGCACTGACGTTCAGCATTGCTGTTTTTCTTTATCTTGGCATTTTCACAAAAAGATTCTGATGATGCTTGAAGGAGAATAAAGTCCTCTCTGTTTTTCTTAGAATGAAAATGAATGTACTTATTAGTTTCTAAAATTGTTTTACATTAACTGACTTCCATTATTACTCATTAAAATATCTCTGCACTGCTGTTAAACACCAAAGCTTTGGGAATATCAACCCTACTTTTACAGATTTTATATATTCCTTTAAAAAGGCAACAAAGATTCCTGCTGTCAAGCCTCCTAGATCTTTCAAGCTGGTTCTTTTACTCATTTTGTGATACTAGTAGGTAATGGATACAATAGAGAGAGGATGCTTGATGGCAAGCGGGACATGAGTGGGGCCAGCTTCTCCATGCTTTCCCCCAGGTTTCCTTAAGTGGCTTGAGAACAACGATGACTGTCACATGCTTATTACACAGAAGAACAAAATAATGTGTTGGAGAGCTCAGGTGTAGGATGGGGCTCTTTTCTTCCTTTTACCAGCTGATCTCATCTTGAGTTTGGAAACCATCCTTTCACTGAGGACAAATATTACTTTTTTTTTTAAACAGTGAAGTACCACGGAAGAAAAAGCCACTGAAATACAGGAAGTGAGATAAGAGGGATGAGTCCACTCATCATGAAAAAAAAAAAACCTTCAGGAATACATTGCCTCCTGAAGGGTGGGGACACCCATTTTCTGACTTCCACGAATCCTTCAGCTCTACCCGAGGAAGCATGCAAGACCGTCAGAGAGCTGCTACTGAGCTATACAAGGACATGTGTAATGCCCTGAGATGATACATTTGGCCATATTTCAAAACTTGTTTGTTTTTTTTTTAAAGCAAAGACCATTATTTCAATACATAATATTCTAAATGGTTCAGCTTAGGTCTGAACAGCAAGCCTGTGACAGCTTGGTGTGACAAGTGTCTGTTTGAACCAGGAGAGCTGCTTTTGGTTGAAGCATTAAGGAAGGGAAAGCAGAATGTACAGGATGGGAAAGGGTCACTTTATCACAAACATCTGGATGTCCTAAGTCCCCAAAGGAAGGAGCTTTCTAGAATATGACCTGAATATTCCCTCCCTTCCTCTCTCTCTCTCTCTCTCTCTCTCTCTCTCTCTCTCTCTCTCTCTCTCTCTCCCTCTCTCTCTCTCTCCCTCTCTCCCTCCCTCCTTCCCTCCCCCTCTCTCTCCGTGTGTGTGTGTGTGTGTGTGTGTGTGTGTGTGTGTGTGTGTGTTTAAAAACTGAAGTCCTAGAAGAGATTTGATTGTTTTTGTCTGCAGATTTTCTACTCACACGCACAAACCAGATTTTCTTTGTAAACTGGCCTTGGAGTTTCTCATTTGAGGTGTGAAGGAAGCCAATGGCTTTGTTTTTCTCTTAAATGTTTGTGTTTGACTGTTTTTTTTTTTTTTCCGTCCTTCTCCAGATATACTCGGATCCCCTAACCTTATCAGCCCTTTAACTGTGAGAATTTCTCATGGCTGAGAATGAATTCTTGAAAAAAGCATTTGGGGGATCCAGAAATGTCACAGTATTCTTCTCTGCCAACTGCAATTATTTTCCCAGTTGATTTTTCATCTTGGTGATCTATTTATCTAATGCCAAGCTATCTTGTCAGGACACCCTGTACTGAGTTCAGTGACCATGGGTTCTCCACATTCTGAGCTGGCTGGCTTCCTCTCTCCCTGGCTAAAGCCAGGCTTCATGCTGATCACCCTGCTGGCTCTTCTAGGAAAAGCTTCCTGAAGTTTCTGAGCCCACTCTGCAATGTTCCCAAGGAAAGCGTCATCTTATTGATCATGGGCAGAAAGTAAGAGAGTGTCTGCTGCTTGTGAATGCCTGTGAGAATAGAGAAAGAGTGTACTTTCTTGTTGAAATGAAACAGAATTTATGAGGAGGAACAGACAATGTTTGCACTTGCTTGGCACTGTGCATAAGAAAGAGGCCGGTGTCTGAAAGTAGGCAGAGGTGAGTTCCAGTGAATTTGGGTGGTGTGTGTGTGTGTGTGTGTGTGTGTGTGTGTGTGTGTGTGTGAGCGTGCATGCACACACACATGCACACGTGCATGCACATGCCAGGGAGAAAGAATTTGGGAGCATGGCGGGGAGCTAAGAGAATCCATAGAATCCATGCAGGCAAATCAATCAGTAACATGAGACATTGGGAAGTCAACAGCGGGCACAGTCCCCTTCCTTTAGAATAGGGGATATGCACAGGCTACAAACAGGTCTTCAACCCTCCATGGCCAAGTGAGGAAAGGGGCTTCCTGACGCTTCAGGAATAGGGCAGTTGGCCTCTAGGACAGGTTTCCTGGTACCTGACAGGAGCTGGGAGGACATGCTGAGAACTCTTGCTCAAAGGAACCTGGGCTTTCCCTTGATCTGTGACTTGGGGACTCAGGCTGGGTTCCCATTTGGATACTAACTTGACATCTTACCTGTAATTTCCTGCATGGATTCAAGCATCTGTTTCCTTGGTGGGTCAATGTGCACAGGTCTTAACTTTAAGTTTTAACCTTACTGTTATGTAATTATAGTTTAATTTAGTCCTTATTCTAGGGATCTTCCCCCATGTGAACCTGCATTATCAGAGCTAATCTTTACTGCTTTGACTAGACTGGCCACAGTTAACTTCAAGAACAGAAGCACAAACATCTGGCTATTCACATTTGGTTACACTGCAAATATGTTGTTGACAAAATAGGTATCTGCCAGAACTGCCTCTGGATAGGTGTAGCCCAGTCTGTGAGGCCCCCTTCCAGGGTCCACCTCCGGACATGGGAAGTCCCACACTACTCACTTTCCAGCTCGAGACTGGCAGCAATTCTGGCTTAGCTGCAGCAAGGTGCTAGGAGACAGAGGTTTATGGGCATATTTTCATACATTTTCCTACCTGCAGGAAAGAAGTCGTTTTCCTCTCCAAGAGCAGACGGTTGTTCCTAGGCCCGATTTCCTGGTAATGAGGGTGAAGTGCATCTGGGTATGTGTGCATGTGGGAGTATTTGTGCCTCAGGACCCCTGGCAGCTAGCAGGGCTGGTGGTTGAGTCTGGATGGTGGGAATGATACACAGAATACTTTGCCAGGAGCATCTAATGATTGTCAGCAAAACGAAAGATTGTGAAAAGAATCAGCGCCCACCCTTGCATCATCTTTAGTTCCTAATATTGGTGCAACTTTAACTAGCTAGCCAATGCACCTCTAGGACTAGTTTTGTGATTCTCCCATGACAAGAGGAAGGAGGAAGCAAGCTGGTCACTAAAGAATGCTACAGAGGATGCCAGGTGGTGGCGGCACACACCTTTAATCCCAGCACTCAGGAGGCAGAGGCAGATGGATCTCTCTGAGTTCGAGGCCAGCCTGGTCTATAGCTCGAGATACAGGAAAGGTGCAAAGTTACACAGAGAGACCCTGTCTCAAAAAAAAAAAAAAAGCTACAGAGGGGTTTTGAATATTGTAGGCAACTTCTAGATGAAGATGAGGGGATGAAAAGAGACAATGCATCCAAAATAACTCAAAACTCCACAGAACCAGCTAGTTACACATAAAGAAATGATGCCTCAGATTCCTCACACAGAAGGACTACAAGGTAAAAGAGGGTATTCAGCTAAGGCACCAGCTGAGGAGACGAAATTGTTGTGTATCTGAGGATGGTGACCCAGGAGCCTCAGAGGGTCTTGGACAGTAACAGCTGATCAAGGAAGCGGGTGCCACTTGGTGTCCTGACCACTGCACCATGAGTTTCACCATTCACACTGACAAAATGGCCTCCAACAGGGAGTTACAAGCATGTTTTCTCGAAGGCCTGGGTGGGGAACAACACCAACTCGAGTCAGATGGAAGCGCTTGTCTGTAGTAATTGTATGATTTGATGACGTGATATCTGAGTTCTAGAAAGAAGTCATTCCTTCCCTGGGGAGTATAGTTCATATGTATGATGTTTATTATATCACACATGCTTAGCTCCTTGCATTGTATCTTTGCCCTGCTTCTTGTTATGTCTTTCCTCAGTCCTACCTGGCTACCACTCTGCTTTCTGAACAGCTCGTGGCTTTCCACTGCTATGTCTCTGCTCATGTCCTTTCCTAGGACTTTGTGGACCTACACATTCTGCTCACTGTCCAGTGTCCAGGCTCTCACTCCTCACCTTGTAGATGGCGTCATACTCACCATGGTGATCTGGCAGTCTGGGTCATTACCACCTGGTTGCCATGGATCATTTGTTAACCTTCATGCCCTTTCTTTTCAATTTGTATCTGGGAATGGCTTCACAGTGACACTTGTGGGAAAGATCACATAGATTCCTTTGTGTTATTTCCCCTAACATTATTTTATATAATCTGGATGCATTACAGCATAATGGAATTAGCTTATGTGTAATCAGCACATGAATGGGTAAAGAAAGCACGATATGGAAAAGAAAATCGCCATATTAAAAAATAATCTTGACTTAGACAAATGTTACATTTTATATAATATGTGTGGATCCTCAATTACACATATGTACAACACACACACACACACACACACACACACACTGAGGCTCACTGTATGAGAATGAGAAACTAAACTGAAGTCTACTTGATTTTTTCCAGTGTTCTGCAGAAGCCTTTTTTTTTTCTATAGTAGGATATAATCCTGGACAGCATATCACACTGAGTCCTCATGTGCCTCAGTCTTCAATATGATTGGTTTCCTTTTGCTTGTGGGGTCTTGGCTCTTTTGAAACGTTTTGGATAAATACCCTGGACTCTTCTTAGTTAAGTGTACATTTCCTGTGGTTAAATGGAAGGCATGTGTCTCTCTGGTTCCCTAACGTGACTCTAACTTTCAACCCCATCCATCAAGGCCTGGTGATTTTTTCCACTGAGTTGCAACTTTTTGGAATTTTATGCATTTAACAGGAATTGCTAAGTCCAACATTTCAGGTGAGAGGAATTAGATTGAACCTCTTGCAGGAAGGAAGAACAAGGAGTTTGTGGATATGCCCTAAAATTCCCAGGGACCATGTGTGCTGTGGCACTGATTTCTGAGGCTCCTTAAACTCTGCCTTTATGCTCTGTGCATGAACCCCTGCATCTAGCTGTGGCCAGTGCAAGACAGTTCTTATTAACTGTGCTTTTGACTTCATTTCTTGGTTCTTATTTTTAAAGACTCCTCTGTAAGAAAGAAACTAGGTGTTTTTTCCAATTTATTTATATAGGTAAACATTTATCATTTGTACTGTAACCCAATATTTTATTTCAGTGTTGATTATTGGAGTGTTGGTTATTTTTTTTATTTCTGCTTAGTTTCATTTTTTTTTAATTCCTAGCATGTCAATGTACTCCAGGATTATGTTGTATTATTCTGAACCCTACCTAACATATACAGAGTCTGCATCCCTGTTGTTGGAAAACATCAGTTAGGAATCAAATCCCACATGCTGTTGTGTCTGTTAGTACATCATGATCCCTGCTTTGTGACATTCTCAGTTTAAAGTAGGAAGCATATGTGTGTGTGTGTGTGTGTGTGTGTAGTTTATACTGACAATGAATACATGATATCTATCTATCTATCTATCTATCTATCTATCTATCTATCTATCTATCTATCTGTGTCCTAAAGAATTACTGATCACCTCACACTACACAGTTAATTATAACTCTTTATTTTTGTCTTTACTCTTTTACTTCCTGGTTAAAATGCCAGACTGGGCGGTGGTGGCGCACGCCTTTAATCACAGCACTCGGGAGGCAGAGCCAGGCGGATCTCTGTGAGTTCGAGGCCAGCCTGGGCTACCAAGTGAGTTCCAGGAAAGGCGCAAAGCTACACAGAGAAACCCTGTCTCGAAAAACCAAAAAAAAAAAAAAAAAAAAAAAAAAAAAAGCCAGACTGATTTAGGTCAGCTCTTTGCCTTTACCCCTTCAGTGGGGTTTTCCTAAATACCTGTACTATAGTCAGACTCACTGCTTAGTCTGCATTCCACCTGGCATCTCCAATTTTTTATGCTCATTTGTTTTCATTCTCACATGGTGGAGTTTGCTCTTTGTAATGTATAGTAGTATAGACTTTGACACAATATTACACAGCATATGTTTTATCACCTACAACGTTCCTGTATGCATAGTAATGGTCAACTCCTTCCACTCCTCAAATCCCTCAAAGAGCTGGAGATAGAGCTCAGTTGCAGTGTGCTTACCTAGCATCCACAAGGCACTAAACACACACACACACACACACACACACACACACACACACACACACAGAGAGAGAGAGAGAGAGAGAGAGAGAGAGAGAGAGAGAGAGAGAGAGAGGAATGCACATACAAACACACACATACATACAATGTATGTCTTTACAATGGCCACATGGACAGCTTTGCTGGCTTTCAAGTTTTATCTCCAGAGGGTTGGTAAGGAATGTAGATGAATTCCCACACTCATTCCTGAGGTGTGCAGGACAGACAGGATTATATTCAATAAGGTAAAACTCTAGGTCACAGGGATGCAGGGAGATGAGATGTGTTTACTGTAAACCAAAGCAAATCCTCTTGTTTGGGGGAATACATAGGCAAGGGGTGAGGCCATTCTTGTGGCAGTGTACTCTCAGAGATTAAGCCTCACTTATTGCTATTTCAACATTTTTATTTGAAAAAATTTTCTACATAAAATAACTATTATCTTATAACTAGCATCACCTAGACTCTGGGGAGAGGGGCATCCTTTCCCTCTTTGTGTACCCACAATTTCCCCATCTATCCTAACCACATGTTTATTCACTTTATTTACTCATCACAATTACCTTTTAAGTCCTTACAATGTAAGGGACATTTGAGTTTTTTTTTTTTTTTAATATACATTCTCTTCATTGGAGGGAAGAGAAAGTACATGATACAATTAACTAAGGAGATGTACCGGGTGGTGGGGATGATCAAGAATAGTGCTCTGGGATTGAGGTGAAGGGCTGTGAAGGAGCAGAGTGTGACAACCACTGTCTCAAAATCTAACATATCCTATCAGGAATGAAATCCATGAGGTTGATGAACGTGTCATGGGTCTGCTGCAATGATGCTTTGGAAAAGCGTTATTTAGAAAAAACACAGATTACCTTCTCATTGCTCTCTGCTCCTAGAGTCCCTTGCTGCCCAGTGAGTGATGAGCAAGGATCTTTTGAGAACCCTCTAGCATTTGTTCTTGTCCAGCTTCAACCTAAGGTAGCTAATGAAGAGTGGAGGGACAGAGGGAGGAGGAAAAGACACCACAAAATATTGGGGGGGGGTAGGTGGGTTCTTGGTGGCTGTGTAAGCTAGACTGAAATGGAACTTAAACATTTTTATACCATCAAATGGCTTAATTGGTTTTCAAGTATTTATCTTTTGAGATGGAAGATCATTTTTTTTTTTGTATGAAAATGATGCAGTGTTAGGAGAGCCACACTGCATCATGCAGGGGACATACTGTAATACAAAGCTGTAGGGGCTTCAGGAGTTGATTTTTAGAAATTGGATTCATGGTTCAATCATTTTCCATCCTATCAGAGGCCATGGTTTCAAAGCACTTTCCCTGGGAGCATCACATTTCCTTTTGTGGAGATGCATTATTTCCCTACCATGGGAAAAGACGGGCTTCCTGAAGCTAGATGCTTAAAATATCTCTCAGGGAACTCTGATTAATGTCTTCAGAATGCCCAACTAAGGCCTTGGGTTCAAGGACTCCAAGCTCAAGTGTGATGCTAGTTCCCAGGAGATGGTGTTCCCCAGGGAGGCTCAGCTCAGTAGCAGGAAAGCTTCCCTGGCCTTGAGCCTGGGGTTGCCAGCAGCTGAGCTCCGGGTGCGGCAGTGTAGCTGTGGCTGTGATTATATGGGCAGTGCTGTGATTACTGTTGGCCTCCCTGTCCTGCCCAGCTCATGGTATCAACACTTACCTGCTCTCATTTAATCGTGTAACTGTTTATTGCTGGCTTCTGGCCATAGTTTAGATCGATCGCTTACGAGGAAGGGAGTGATTTCGAAGAAAGTAATGTTGAGTATCTTTGAAAAGTCATGTCTTCTCAGAATTATAAGCAAAAATACCCAGGACCAATCTTAGAAGGCTTTGGGTTGTTTTGCTATGAAACAAAACCAAAGCAAGAGTTTAGAAGACGGTCAAGCTGATTCTAATTTTCCATGGCTTCGGGACTCTGTGACACAGTCACACATGTAGAGATCCCCATCACTGTGGAGCAGAAAGCTGTGCAGTGGGCTTCTAAATCTCAGACTTCCTCCCTCCCTTCAGCTTATCAACAGTCATTCAGATGAATTTGCATGCATTTCAATTTGTTCCTGTCCATCTAACTTCACTCTGCCTTTATGCCCACAATCTCAGCAAGACTACTGTTCTCCTGTCTAGTTGAAAAGGCACATAATGAATGAAGTTTGAATAGACACCATGAGATAAACACACACACACACACACACACACACACACACACACACACACCTCTCTGTTCTTGGCTATGACCTGTGACCACATTACATGGTATTGTTCTCAAAGCAACCATGCGTAATATTGGAGAAGGAGAGGAAGAGGAAGAAATGGGGAAATATTATTTTTCATAATAAAACACGCAACCACGGCTTAACGGGAGAACCTGCTGAGGGAATTGTAATGTAATGAATATTTAAAATACTTTAATGAGTAGAGTACCTTTAAGCTCATTTAAGGAAAAGAATTAAAAACAAATTAGAGAAAAGCCTAGATTTATTCAAATATAGGTCAGAGTTTGGGTCCCGAGTAAGTACACCGTCTTAATTTGTGGATGAATCACCTGCTAAGTGAAGAGATTCATTTCTGGAGATGGAATGAGGCTGGGCTCCCCGACAGCTGTCCTCCCAGCGGCGGCACCGGTGTGGACCTGCCGCTCTGCACGTTGATATGCTTTGCAGCAGCGCCACCTGTCGGTAACGAGCAGCAGGGGAGGACTAATGTAAATCGACTTAGATTTCAGAGTTTGGCCTGTTATTATTCCTCAATGCAGAAAGGCAGTGCGACAGTCGTTTTGAACCTGACGTGGCATGCTCCCCACGTGGAGCTGAAGGAGAGGTTGTCATTGCGCGTTAGCTTATCACTGGCGCTGGGAATGAACTCACACAAACGAAAGGACAGTGAGAGGCTCTTCAGGCTAAATGAGGTGATGGCCGTGGCTTTCAAGCTTCATGCTACTAAGAAATACTAATAAATATTTCCACCTGCTTGAGGCCCTGCCAGCAGTCTCTTCCTTTTCCACCCATGATGGTGATAGAGAAGGATCCCCTAAAGGTAATGACCTCTGAGCATCACTGGGGAGCTGTGTTCTGTAAACGCTTCCTAGCTCGGGCATTTCAGAGGTCCTGATGGTATGCGCCATTAGTATTCTGAAATACTGTCTATCTACCATGTCTTAGGTAGAAAGATGCAGGCTGGATGGATGATATTTCCAACAACATCTGGAAGGCATTAGGGCAGTGGGAATGTAGCTGATTCACGGAATACTAATCAATAAATAAATAATGAAAAGAATGAATGTGAATGTTTCCTTAATATTTCATTCTCAATGTAATTGGAGTCACTTGCATCTATCTATCTATCTATCTATCTACCTACCTATCTATCTATCTATCTATCTATCTATCTATCTATCTATCTATCTATCATCTATCTATCTATCTATCTATC